>NC_080837.1:88538891-88549462 GCF_030435755.1 Ochotona princeps
GGTTAGGGTTAGGGTTAGGGTTAGGGTTAGGGTTAGGGTTAGGGTTAGGGTTAGGGTTAGGGTTAGGGTTAGGGTTAGGGTTAGGGTTAGGGTTAGGGTTAGGGTTAGGGTTAGGGTTAGGGTTAGGGTTAGGGTTAGGGTTAGGGTTAGGGTTAGGGTTAGGGTTAGGGTTAGGGTTAGGGTTAGGGTTAGGGTTAGGGTTAGGGTTAGGGTTAGGGTTAGGGTTAGGGTTAGGGTTAGGGTTAGGGTTAGGGTTAGGGTTAGGGTTAGGGTTAGGGTTAGGGTTAGGGTTAGGGTTAGGGTTAGGGTTAGGGTTAGGGTTAGGGTTAGGGTTAGGGTTAGGGTTAGGGTTAGGGTTAGGGTTAGGGTTAGGGTTAGGGTTAGGGTTAGGGTTAGGGTTAGGGTTAGGGTTAGGGTTAGGGTTAGGGTTAGGGTTAGGGTTAGGGTTAGGGTTAGGGTTAGGGTTAGGGTTAGGGTTAGGGTTAGGGTTAGGGTTAGGGTTAGGGTTAGGGTTAGGGTTAGGGTTAGGGTTAGGGTTAGGGTTAGGGTTAGGGTTAGGGTTAGGGTTAGGGTTAGGGTTAGGGTTAGGGTTAGGGTTAGGGTTAGGGTTAGGGTTAGGGTTAGGGTTAGGGTTAGGGTTAGGGTTAGGGTTAGGGTTAGGGTTAGGGTTAGGGTTAGGGTTAGGGTTAGGGTTAGGGTTAGGGTTAGGGTTAGGGTTAGGGTTAGGGTTAGGGTTAGGGTTAGGGTTAGGGTTAGGGTTAGGGTTAGGGTTAGGGTTAGGGTTAGGGTTAGGGTTAGGGTTAGGGTTAGGGTTAGGGTTAGGGTTAGGGTTAGGGTTAGGGTTAGGGTTAGGGTTAGGGTTAGGGTTAGGGTTAGGGTTAGGGTTAGGGTTAGGGTTAGGGTTAGGGTTAGGGTTAGGGTTAGGGTTAGGGTTAGGGTTAGGGTTAGGGTTAGGGTTAGGGTTAGGGTTAGGGTTAGGGTTAGGGTTAGGGTTAGGGTTAGGGTTAGGGTTAGGGTTAGGGTTAGGGTTAGGGTTAGGGTTAGGGTTAGGGTTAGGGTTAGGGTTAGGGTTAGGGTTAGGGTTAGGGTTAGGGTTAGGGTTAGGGTTAGGGTTAGGGTTAGGGTTAGGGTTAGGGTTAGGGTTAGGGTTAGGGTTAGGGTTAGGGTTAGGGTTAGGGTTAGGGTTAGGGTTAGGGTTAGGGTTAGGGTTAGGGTTAGGGTTAGGGTTAGGGTTAGGGTTAGGGTTAGGGTTAGGGTTAGGGTTAGGGTTAGGGTTAGGGTTAGGGTTAGGGTTAGGGTTAGGGTTAGGGTTAGGGTTAGGGTTAGGGTTAGGGTTAGGGTTAGGGTTAGGGTTAGGGTTAGGGTTAGGGTTAGGGTTAGGGTTAGGGTTAGGGTTAGGGTTAGGGTTAGGGTTAGGGTTAGGGTTAGGGTTAGGGTTAGGGTTAGGGTTAGGGTTAGGGTTAGGGTTAGGGTTAGGGTTAGGGTTAGGGTTAGGGTTAGGGTTAGGGTTAGGGTTAGGGTTAGGGTTAGGGTTAGGGTTAGGGTTAGGGTTAGGGTTAGGGTTAGGGTTAGGGTTAGGGTTAGGGTTAGGGTTAGGGTTAGGGTTAGGGTTAGGGTTAGGGTTAGGGTTAGGGTTAGGGTTAGGGTTAGGGTTAGGGTTAGGGTTAGGGTTAGGGTTAGGGTTAGGGTTAGGGTTAGGGTTAGGGTTAGGGTTAGGGTTAGGGTTAGGGTTAGGGTTAGGGTTAGGGTTAGGGTTAGGGTTAGGGTTAGGGTTAGGGTTAGGGTTAGGGTTAGGGTTAGGGTTAGGGTTAGGGTTAGGGTTAGGGTTAGGGTTAGGGTTAGGGTTAGGGTTAGGGTTAGGGTTAGGGTTAGGGTTAGGGTTAGGGTTAGGGTTAGGGTTAGGGTTAGGGTTAGGGTTAGGGTTAGGGTTAGGGTTAGGGTTAGGGTTAGGGTTAGGGTTAGGGTTAGGGTTAGGGTTAGGGTTAGGGTTAGGGTTAGGGTTAGGGTTAGGGTTAGGGTTAGGGTTAGGGTTAGGGTTAGGGTTAGGGTTAGGGTTAGGGTTAGGGTTAGGGTTAGGGTTAGGGTTAGGGTTAGGGTTAGGGTTAGGGTTAGGGTTAGGGTTAGGGTTAGGGTTAGGGTTAGGGTTAGGGTTAGGGTTAGGGTTAGGGTTAGGGTTAGGGTTAGGGTTAGGGTTAGGAGGTTAGGGTTAGGGTTAGGGTTAGGGTTAGGGTTAGGGTTAGGGTTAGGGTTAGGGTTAGGGTTAGGGTTAGGGTTAGGGTTAGGGTTAGGGTTAGGGTTAGGGTTAGGGTTAGGGTTAGGGTTAGGGTTAGGGTTAGGGTTAGGGTTAGGGTTAGGGTTAGGGTTAGGGTTAGGGTTAGGGTTAGGGTTAGGGTTAGGGTTAGGGTTAGGGTTAGGGTTAGGGTTAGGGTTAGGGTTAGGGTTAGGGTTAGGGTTAGGGTTAGGGTTAGGGTTAGGGTTAGGGTTAGGGTTAGGGTTAGGGTTAGGGTTAGGGTTAGGGTTAGGGTTAGGGTTAGGGTTAGGGTTAGGGTTAGGGTTAGGGTTAGGGTTAGGGTTAGGGTTAGGGTTAGGGTTAGGGTTAGGGTTAGGGTTAGGGTTAGGGTTAGGGTTAGGGTTAGGGTTAGGGTTAGGGTTAGGGTTAGGGTTAGGGTTAGGGTTAGGGTTAGGGTTAGGGTTAGGGTTAGGGTTAGGGTTAGGGTTAGGGTTAGGGTTAGGGTTAGGGTTAGGGTTAGGGTTAGGGTTAGGGTTAGGGTTAGGGTTAGGGTTAGGGTTAGGGTTAGGGTTAGGGTTAGGGTTAGGGTTAGGGTTAGGGTTAGGGTTAGGGTTAGGGTTAGGGTTAGGGTTAGGGTTAGGGTTAGGGTTAGGGTTAGGGTTAGGGTTAGGGTTAGGGTTAGGGTTAGGGTTAGGGTTAGGGTTAGGGTTAGGGTTAGGGTTAGGGTTAGGGTTAGGGTTAGGGTTAGGGTTAGGGTTAGGGTTAGGGTTAGGGTTAGGGTTAGGGTTAGGGTTAGGGTTAGGGTTAGGGTTAGGGTTAGGGTTAGGGTTAGGGTTAGGGTTAGGGTTAGGGTTAGGGTTAGGGTTAGGGTTAGGGTTAGGGTTAGGGTTAGGGTTAGGGTTAGGGTTAGGGTTAGGGTTAGGGTTAGGGTTAGGGTTAGGGTTAGGGTTAGGGTTAGGGTTAGGGTTAGGGTTAGGGTTAGGGTTAGGGTTAGGGTTAGGGTTAGGGTTAGGGTTAGGGTTAGGGTTAGGGTTAGGGTTAGGGTTAGGGTTAGGGTTAGGGTTAGGGTTAGGGTTAGGGTTAGGGTTAGGGTTAGGGTTAGGGTTAGGGTTAGGGTTAGGGTTAGGGTTAGGGTTAGGGTTAGGGTTAGGGTTAGGGTTAGGGTTAGGGTTAGGGTTAGGGTTAGGGTTAGGGTTAGGGTTAGGGTTAGGGTTAGGGTTAGGGTTAGGGTTAGGGTTAGGGTTAGGGTTAGGGTTAGGGTTAGGGTTAGGGTTAGGGTTAGGGTTAGGGTTAGGGTTAGGGTTAGGGTTAGGGTTAGGGTTAGGGTTAGGGTTAGGGTTAGGGTTAGGGTTAGGGTTAGGGTTAGGGTTAGGGTTAGGGTTAGGGTTAGGGTTAGGGTTAGGGTTAGGGTTAGGGTTAGGGTTAGGGTTAGGGTTAGGGTTAGGGTTAGGGTTAGGGTTAGGGTTAGGGTTAGGGTTAGGGTTAGGGTTAGGGTTAGGGTTAGGGTTAGGGTTAGGGTTAGGGTTAGGGTTAGGGTTAGGGTTAGGGTTAGGGTTAGGGTTAGGGTTAGGGTTAGGGTTAGGGTTAGGGTTAGGGTTAGGGTTAGGGTTAGGGTTAGGGTTAGGGTTAGGGTTAGGGTTAGGGTTAGGGTTAGGGTTAGGGTTAGGGTTAGGGTTAGGGTTAGGGTTAGGGTTAGGGTTAGGGTTAGGGTTAGGGTTAGGGTTAGGGTTAGGGTTAGGGTTAGGGTTAGGGTTAGGGTTAGGGTTAGGGTTAGGGTTAGGGTTAGGGTTAGGGTTAGGGTTAGGGTTAGGGTTAGGGTTAGGGTTAGGGTTAGGGTTAGGGTTAGGGTTAGGGTTAGGGTTAGGGTTAGGGTTAGGGTTAGGGTTAGGGTTAGGGTTAGGGTTAGGGTTAGGGTTAGGGTTAGGGTTAGGGTTAGGGTTAGGGTTAGGGTTAGGGTTAGGGTTAGGGTTAGGGTTAGGGTTAGGGTTAGGGTTAGGGTTAGGGTTAGGGTTAGGGTTAGGGTTAGGGTTAGGGTTAGGGTTAGGGTTAGGGTTAGGGTTAGGGTTAGGGTTAGGGTTAGGGTTAGGGTTAGGGTTAGGGTTAGGGTTAGGGTTAGGGTTAGGGTTAGGGTTAGGGTTAGGGTTAGGGTTAGGGTTAGGGTTAGGGTTAGGGTTAGGGTTAGGGTTAGGGTTAGGGTTAGGGTTAGGGTTAGGGTTAGGGTTAGGGTTAGGGTTAGGGTTAGGGTTAGGGTTAGGGTTAGGGTTAGGGTTAGGGTTAGGGTTAGGGTTAGGGTTAGGGTTAGGGTTAGGGTTAGGGTTAGGGTTAGGGTTAGGGTTAGGGTTAGGGTTAGGGTTAGGGTTAGGGTTAGGGTTAGGGTTAGGGTTAGGGTTAGGGTTAGGGTTAGGGTTAGGGTTAGGGTTAGGGTTAGGGTTAGGGTTAGGGTTAGGGTTAGGGTTAGGGTTAGGGTTAGGGTTAGGGTTAGGGTTAGGGTTAGGGTTAGGGTTAGGGTTAGGGTTAGGGTTAGGGTTAGGGTTAGGGTTAGGGTTAGGGTTAGGGTTAGGGTTAGGGTTAGGGTTAGGGTTAGGGTTAGGGTTAGGGTTAGGGTTAGGGTTAGGGTTAGGGTTAGGGTTAGGGTTAGGGTTAGGGTTAGGGTTAGGGTTAGGGTTAGGGTTAGGGTTAGGGTTAGGGTTAGGGTTAGGGTTAGGGTTAGGGTTAGGGTTAGGGTTAGGGTTAGGGTTAGGGTTAGGGTTAGGGTTAGGGTTAGGGTTAGGGTTAGGGTTAGGGTTAGGGTTAGGGTTAGGGTTAGGGTTAGGGTTAGGGTTAGGGTTAGGGTTAGGGTTAGGGTTAGGGTTAGGGTTAGGGTTAGGGTTAGGGTTAGGGTTAGGGTTAGGGTTAGGGTTAGGGTTAGGGTTAGGGTTAGGGTTAGGGTTAGGGTTAGGGTTAGGGTTAGGGTTAGGGTTAGGGTTAGGGTTAGGGTTAGGGTTAGGGTTAGGGTTAGGGTTAGGGTTAGGGTTAGGGTTAGGGTTAGGGTTAGGGTTAGGGTTAGGGTTAGGGTTAGGGTTAGGGTTAGGGTTAGGGTTAGGGTTAGGGTTAGGGTTAGGGTTAGGGTTAGGGTTAGGGTTAGGGTTAGGGTTAGGGTTAGGGTTAGGGTTAGGGTTAGGGTTAGGGTTAGGGTTAGGGTTAGGGTTAGGGTTAGGGTTAGGGTTAGGGTTAGGGTTAGGGTTAGGGTTAGGGTTAGGGTTAGGGTTAGGGTTAGGGTTAGGGTTAGGGTTAGGGTTAGGGTTAGGGTTAGGGTTAGGGTTAGGGTTAGGGTTAGGGTTAGGGTTAGGGTTAGGGTTAGGGTTAGGGTTAGGGTTAGGGTTAGGGTTAGGGTTAGGGTTAGGGTTAGGGTTAGGGTTAGGGTTAGGGTTAGGGTTAGGGTTAGGGTTAGGGTTAGGGTTAGGGTTAGGGTTAGGGTTAGGGTTAGGGTTAGGGTTAGGGTTAGGGTTAGGGTTAGGGTTAGGGTTAGGGTTAGGGTTAGGGTTAGGGTTAGGGTTAGGGTTAGGGTTAGGGTTAGGGTTAGGGTTAGGGTTAGGGTTAGGGTTAGGGTTAGGGTTAGGGTTAGGGTTAGGGTTAGGGTTAGGGTTAGGGTTAGGGTTAGGGTTAGGGTTAGGGTTAGGGTTAGGGTTAGGGTTAGGGTTAGGGTTAGGGTTAGGGTTAGGGTTAGGGTTAGGGTTAGGGTTAGGGTTAGGGTTAGGGTTAGGGTTAGGGTTAGGGTTAGGGTTAGGGTTAGGGTTAGGGTTAGGGTTAGGGTTAGGGTTAGGGTTAGGGTTAGGGTTAGGGTTAGGGTTAGGGTTAGGGTTAGGGTTAGGGTTAGGGTTAGGGTTAGGGTTAGGGTTAGGGTTAGGGTTAGGGTTAGGGTTAGGGTTAGGGTTAGGGTTAGGGTTAGGGTTAGGGTTAGGGTTAGGGTTAGGGTTAGGGTTAGGGTTAGGGTTAGGGTTAGGGTTAGGGTTAGGGTTAGGGTTAGGGTTAGGGTTAGGGTTAGGGTTAGGGTTAGGGTTAGGGTTAGGGTTAGGGTTAGGGTTAGGGTTAGGGTTAGGGTTAGGGTTAGGGTTAGGGTTAGGGTTAGGGTTAGGGTTAGGGTTAGGGTTAGGGTTAGGGTTAGGGTTAGGGTTAGGGTTAGGGTTAGGGTTAGGGTTAGGGTTAGGGTTAGGGTTAGGGTTAGGGTTAGGGTTAGGGTTAGGGTTAGGGTTAGGGTTAGGGTTAGGGTTAGGGTTAGGGTTAGGGTTAGGGTTAGGGTTAGGGTTAGGGTTAGGGTTAGGGTTAGGGTTAGGGTTAGGGTTAGGGTTAGGGTTAGGGTTAGGGTTAGGGTTAGGGTTAGGGTTAGGGTTAGGGTTAGGGTTAGGGTTAGGGTTAGGGTTAGGGTTAGGGTTAGGGTTAGGGTTAGGGTTAGGGTTAGGGTTAGGGTTAGGGTTAGGGTTAGGGTTAGGGTTAGGGTTAGGGTTAGGGTTAGGGTTAGGGTTAGGGTTAGGGTTAGGGTTAGGGTTAGGGTTAGGGTTAGGGTTAGGGTTAGGGTTAGGGTTAGGGTTAGGGTTAGGGTTAGGGTTAGGGTTAGGGTTAGGGTTAGGGTTAGGGTTAGGGTTAGGGTTAGGGTTAGGGTTAGGGTTAGGGTTAGGGTTAGGGTTAGGGTTAGGGTTAGGGTTAGGGTTAGGGTTAGGGTTAGGGTTAGGGTTAGGGTTAGGGTTAGGGTTAGGGTTAGGGTTAGGGTTAGGGTTAGGGTTAGGGTTAGGGTTAGGGTTAGGGTTAGGGTTAGGGTTAGGGTTAGGGTTAGGGTTAGGGTTAGGGTTAGGGTTAGGGTTAGGGTTAGGGTTAGGGTTAGGGTTAGGGTTAGGGTTAGGGTTAGGGTTAGGGTTAGGGTTAGGGTTAGGGTTAGGGTTAGGGTTAGGGTTAGGGTTAGGGTTAGGGTTAGGGTTAGGGTTAGGGTTAGGGTTAGGGTTAGGGTTAGGGTTAGGGTTAGGGTTAGGGTTAGGGTTAGGGTTAGGGTTAGGGTTAGGGTTAGGGTTAGGGTTAGGGTTAGGGTTAGGGTTAGGGTTAGGGTTAGGGTTAGGGTTAGGGTTAGGGTTAGGGTTAGGGTTAGGGTTAGGGTTAGGGTTAGGGTTAGGGTTAGGGTTAGGGTTAGGGTTAGGGTTAGGGTTAGGGTTAGGGTTAGGGTTAGGGTTAGGGTTAGGGTTAGGGTTAGGGTTAGGGTTAGGGTTAGGGTTAGGGTTAGGGTTAGGGTTAGGGTTAGGGTTAGGGTTAGGGTTAGGGTTAGGGTTAGGGTTAGGGTTAGGGTTAGGGTTAGGGTTAGGGTTAGGGTTAGGGTTAGGGTTAGGGTTAGGGTTAGGGTTAGGGTTAGGGTTAGGGTTAGGGTTAGGGTTAGGGTTAGGGTTAGGGTTAGGGTTAGGGTTAGGGTTAGGGTTAGGGTTAGGGTTAGGGTTAGGGTTAGGGTTAGGGTTAGGGTTAGGGTTAGGGTTAGGGTTAGGGTTAGGGTTAGGGTTAGGGTTAGGGTTAGGGTTAGGGTTAGGGTTAGGGTTAGGGTTAGGGTTAGGGTTAGGGTTAGGGTTAGGGTTAGGGTTAGGGTTAGGGTTAGGGTTAGGGTTAGGGTTAGGGTTAGGGTTAGGGTTAGGGTTAGGGTTAGGGTTAGGGTTAGGGTTAGGGTTAGGGTTAGGGTTAGGGTTAGGGTTAGGGTTAGGGTTAGGGTTAGGGTTAGGGTTAGGGTTAGGGTTAGGGTTAGGGTTAGGGTTAGGGTTAGGGTTAGGGTTAGGGTTAGGGTTAGGGTTAGGGTTAGGGTTAGGGTTAGGGTTAGGGTTAGGGTTAGGGTTAGGGTTAGGGTTAGGGTTAGGGTTAGGGTTAGGGTTAGGGTTAGGGTTAGGGTTAGGGTTAGGGTTAGGGTTAGGGTTAGGGTTAGGGTTAGGGTTAGGGTTAGGGTTAGGGTTAGGGTTAGGGTTAGGGTTAGGGTTAGGGTTAGGGTTAGGGTTAGGGTTAGGGTTAGGGTTAGGGTTAGGGTTAGGGTTAGGGTTAGGGTTAGGGTTAGGGTTAGGGTTAGGGTTAGGGTTAGGGTTAGGGTTAGGGTTAGGGTTAGGGTTAGGGTTAGGGTTAGGGTTAGGGTTAGGGTTAGGGTTAGGGTTAGGGTTAGGGTTAGGGTTAGGGTTAGGGTTAGGGTTAGGGTTAGGGTTAGGGTTAGGGTTAGGGTTAGGGTTAGGGTTAGGGTTAGGGTTAGGGTTAGGGTTAGGGTTAGGGTTAGGGTTAGGGTTAGGGTTAGGGTTAGGGTTAGGGTTAGGGTTAGGGTTAGGGTTAGGGTTAGGGTTAGGGTTAGGGTTAGGGTTAGGGTTAGGGTTAGGGTTAGGGTTAGGGTTAGGGTTAGGGTTAGGGTTAGGGTTAGGGTTAGGGTTAGGGTTAGGGTTAGGGTTAGGGTTAGGGTTAGGGTTAGGGTTAGGGTTAGGGTTAGGGTTAGGGTTAGGGTTAGGGTTAGGGTTAGGGTTAGGGTTAGGGTTAGGGTTAGGGTTAGGGTTAGGGTTAGGGTTAGGGTTAGGGTTAGGGTTAGGGTTAGGGTTAGGGTTAGGGTTAGGGTTAGGGTTAGGGTTAGGGTTAGGGTTAGGGTTAGGGTTAGGGTTAGGGTTAGGGTTAGGGTTAGGGTTAGGGTTAGGGTTAGGGTTAGGGTTAGGGTTAGGGTTAGGGTTAGGGTTAGGGTTAGGGTTAGGGTTAGGGTTAGGGTTAGGGTTAGGGTTAGGGTTAGGGTTAGGGTTAGGGTTAGGGTTAGGGTTAGGGTTAGGGTTAGGGTTAGGGTTAGGGTTAGGGTTAGGGTTAGGGTTAGGGTTAGGGTTAGGGTTAGGGTTAGGGTTAGGGTTAGGGTTAGGGTTAGGGTTAGGGTTAGGGTTAGGGTTAGGGTTAGGGTTAGGGTTAGGGTTAGGGTTAGGGTTAGGGTTAGGGTTAGGGTTAGGGTTAGGGTTAGGGTTAGGGTTAGGGTTAGGGTTAGGGTTAGGGTTAGGGTTAGGGTTAGGGTTAGGGTTAGGGTTAGGGTTAGGGTTAGGGTTAGGGTTAGGGTTAGGGTTAGGGTTAGGGTTAGGGTTAGGGTTAGGGTTAGGGTTAGGGTTAGGGTTAGGGTTAGGGTTAGGGTTAGGGTTAGGGTTAGGGTTAGGGTTAGGGTTAGGGTTAGGGTTAGGGTTAGGGTTAGGGTTAGGGTTAGGGTTAGGGTTAGGGTTAGGGTTAGGGTTAGGGTTAGGGTTAGGGTTAGGGTTAGGGTTAGGGTTAGGGTTAGGGTTAGGGTTAGGGTTAGGGTTAGGGTTAGGGTTAGGGTTAGGGTTAGGGTTAGGGTTAGGGTTAGGGTTAGGGTTAGGGTTAGGGTTAGGGTTAGGGTTAGGGTTAGGGTTAGGGTTAGGGTTAGGGTTAGGGTTAGGGTTAGGGTTAGGGTTAGGGTTAGGGTTAGGGTTAGGGTTAGGGTTAGGGTTAGGGTTAGGGTTAGGGTTAGGGTTAGGGTTAGGGTTAGGGTTAGGGTTAGGGTTAGGGTTAGGGTTAGGGTTAGGGTTAGGGTTAGGGTTAGGGTTAGGGTTAGGGTTAGGGTTAGGGTTAGGGTTAGGGTTAGGGTTAGGGTTAGGGTTAGGGTTAGGGTTAGGGTTAGGGTTAGGGTTAGGGTTAGGGTTAGGGTTAGGGTTAGGGTTAGGGTTAGGGTTAGGGTTAGGGTTAGGGTTAGGGTTAGGGTTAGGGTTAGGGTTAGGGTTAGGGTTAGGGTTAGGGTTAGGGTTAGGGTTAGGGTTAGGGTTAGGGTTAGGGTTAGGGTTAGGGTTAGGGTTAGGGTTAGGGTTAGGGTTAGGGTTAGGGTTAGGGTTAGGGTTAGGGTTAGGGTTAGGGTTAGGGTTAGGGTTAGGGTTAGGGTTAGGGTTAGGGTTAGGGTTAGGGTTAGGGTTAGGGTTAGGGTTAGGGTTAGGGTTAGGGTTAGGGTTAGGGTTAGGGTTAGGGTTAGGGTTAGGGTTAGGGTTAGGGTTAGGGTTAGGGTTAGGGTTAGGGTTAGGGTTAGGGTTAGGGTTAGGGTTAGGGTTAGGGTTAGGGTTAGGGTTAGGGTTAGGGTTAGGGTTAGGGTTAGGGTTAGGGTTAGGGTTAGGGTTAGGGTTAGGGTTAGGGTTAGGGTTAGGGTTAGGGTTAGGGTTAGGGTTAGGGTTAGGGTTAGGGTTAGGGTTAGGGTTAGGGTTAGGGTTAGGGTTAGGGTTAGGGTTAGGGTTAGGGTTAGGGTTAGGGTTAGGGTTAGGGTTAGGGTTAGGGTTAGGGTTAGGGTTAGGGTTAGGGTTAGGGTTAGGGTTAGGGTTAGGGTTAGGGTTAGGGTTAGGGT
>NC_080838.1:985215-1198381 GCF_030435755.1 Ochotona princeps
TACCATTCAAAATAACAGAGAAAAGTATGAAATATCTGGGAATAAATCTAACCAAAAATGTAAGAGACCTATTTGAAGAAAACTACAAACTACTGAAAAAAGAAATTGAACAAGACCTCAAAAGATAGAGTAACATCCCATGCTCCTGGATAGGTAAAATCAATATCATTAAAATGTCTATACTGCCAAAAGCAATATATACATTCAACGCAATCCCAATCAAAATGCCCAAAACATTCTTCACAGATCTGGAAACAATGATCCAAAGGTTCATCTGGAAACACAAAAAACCACAAATAGCCAGAACCATCCTGAAGACCAGGAAATTAGCAGGGGGAATCACAGTCCCGGACCTCTGGACATACTATAGGGCAGTGGTTATCAAAACAGCCTGGTACTGGCACAAAGATAGAGAGGAAGATCAATGGAGCAGAATAGAAACAACAGAAGGGAACCCAAACAGGTACAGCCAAATAATCTTTGACAAAAAGACAAATGACAACCCAGGCAAATGGGAAGTTCTGCTCAATAAATGCTGTTGGGACAACTGGTTAATAGCCTGCAGAAACAAAAAGATAGATCCACATCTCTTACCATACACTAAGATCAGATCTAAATGGATAACAGATCTAAACCTACATCCAGAAACCTTCAAACTTTTGGAAGAAAATGTTGGAAACACACTGCAACACTTAGGGGTAGGCCCTCACTTCCTAAAAAAGACTCCAAATGCAGTAGAAATCGAGACCAAAATAAACAATTGGGACCTCATCAAACTAAGAAGCTTCTGTACAGCTAGAGAAACAATCAACAAAGTAAAAAGGCAACCCACAGAATGGGAGAAAATCTTCGCACATGACGTAGGTGATAGAGGGCTAATCTCCAGAATATAAAAAGAGCTACAAAACAACCAAAATGTCAAAACAAACAAGCCACTCAAGAAATGGGCACGGGAAATGGGCAAACACTTCACAAAGGAACAAACCCAAATGGCAAATAAACATATGAAAAAATGCTCAAGTTCCTTGGCAATAAGGGAAATCCAAATTAAAACATCAATGAGGTACCACCTAATGCCAGTAAGACTGGCCCACATGAATAAAAGCACCAACAACACTTGTTGGCGAGGTTGCGGGGAAAAGGGATCCCTACTCCACTGCTGGTGGGGCTGCAGGCTGGTACAGCCTCTATGGAAATCAGTATGGAGAATATTCAAACAACTCAAATTCAACATACCGTATGATCCAGCAATAGCACTCCTAGGAATATATCCAGAACACTTGTTTTATGAGAAACCAACATGCACTCCTATGTTCATAGCAGCACAATCAGTAATTGCAAAAACATGGAAGCAACCAAAATGCCCATCAACAGAGGATTGGATAAGAAAGCTATGGTTCATCTACTCCATGGAATACTACTCGGCTATTAAAAAAAAACAAAATACAGTTCTTTGTGGCCAAATGGGCCAAACTGGAAACCATAATGCTAAGGGAAATGAGCCAATCCCAAAAGGTTAAATACCACGTTTGCCTTAATTTAAGATGATATGATGTTATGTATAACATGTTATGTTATGAATGTTATATGTTGTGTATAAACCAAAATTGAAATGTCAATGAGGTGGTCACAGAAGGTGGCTAGGAACTCGCATTTGCTTTTAACATATTGGTTACTCATTACTATGTCAATTAATTCCATAATGATGTAAATTTTTGCTGATGGTATGTTGGAGCTTTTAATTGACTGGGATGATACTCTGCTGGCTCTACCTTCAGACCAGAGAGGGTATACCTAAGAAGTCGTTGAACTTGACTAGACAATAAGATGCTGGACTCTATGTTTAGTATATGCTTGCAATGGGGGAATCTCAACTGAACTTGAGCTGTGGTTATGCAACAAGGTGGAGGAATCCACCATGGTGGGAGGGTTTGGGGAGGGGTGGGGAGAACCCAAGTACCTATGAAACTGTGTCACATAATACAATGTAATTAATGAATTAAAAATAATAATTTTTAAAAATCAACTAAAAAAAAAAGAAAATGAATCATTTTATATCAGTTTTAAATCCTGAGTTGGCTTCTGGGTCTGATCAGAAAGTAACAAAATGATACTGTACCCAAAGTTAATTATGTTTGTAGTATCATCAGTAATATTTTTATTAGTGTGCATACTTCTTGCAATGATAAGTGGCTTTTGAAGCCCTGAGATTGTACCAAAATCTATCCTTAGGCCTTACATGTAATGATCTTGCTTAAAGACTGAAACAGCACTACAAAAATACAACAATCCATTAAACAATATATATATATTATGTTGTTTAATTCATATATATATATGAATGCAAGAATCTAAGTCAGGTCTTGTATCATGATAAATGCAGATAATTTTTTTTCTTTATATACATTTTATTTTTTATTTTGTTTACACAGTTGATTAGGGTGGGAAGTGTCCTGGGTTAGGGGAAAGTAGATGAGACCATCGTTTCAAATTTCTTCTACTTTCTGTGTCTTGGAAAACAGGGAATGGGAGGGGAGCAACACCCAGACTCTCAACTGCTTCAGTACCTGCGGATAGGGAATGGCCCTCCAATGCCATCCTAGGGTCCCCAGTGTGGCACAGGCTCCAAGGATTCTGCTCCCTATTTATTCAGGAAATGCCAATAAAAACCACATTACCATTCCAACAAATACCAGTGAGAATGGTCTATATTTGTCAATCTATTCACAACAGGTGCTGGCATGGATGTGGGAAGAATGGTACCCTGTTTCACCGTTGGTGGCAATGCAACCTAGTGCCACCACTTTGTCAGTCAGTATGGAGAGTATTAGGACAACTGAAAGTGAATCTACCATATTGTCCAGCTAGTCCAATACTGAAAAAAAAATCCAAATAATGTGAAATCTGCATATGAAAAAGTGACCTGCAACCCTATATTTATAGCAGCATGATCCATACAAGTGAAGGCATGGAAATAATCCAGATGCCTTTCAAAAGATGGATAAAGAAACTGTGGCAGATCTACTACATGGAATAATACTCAGACTCTGAAATGAATCAAATTCTACCATTTGCTGCAAAATGGTCCCAGCTAGAGACCATTATTCTCAGTGAAATAAGTCAATCCCCAAAGGACAAACATCACATATTCTCTCTGATATGTCAACCTTCACGCAAAATACCAGATCAATATTTAGGCTAACATATACATACATATATTTATCATTGCAGATACTTTCCAATATGCACCTCTTCTCCCTAATAAAAGAACTCACAATGAAACTGTTAAATATACTTTAACAATAGCATATGAGATTTTCTAGCATTGTGTATACCTACAAAGCCAAGATAAACTTAAATAGAAGAATCATAGACTTGTGATTGTTGCTATAGGATACTATTGTTATAATACAGAAGTTCAGAATGAGGTATGAAGCGGGAATCTCTGTGCCTATAGAAGAGTGAAAATACACTAAATTGGACATAGGTATCATGTCACCAGGTAATTTAAACTTTAGGGACAACCCACATATATACTGTCTGACCCAAACAACAGTGTGCAATGCATGGCTGTGATTTGATCCACAGGCAGGGCTCACAGGTAGTGATTCTTTGATACTACACTATCCATCTGGATTGAATTTTAGTGACTTAACTATGAAAGAAATCCTGTGGGAGATTCATAAATGTATTACATCCCACACACTATATCAAATACTGGTTACAAAGAGATACTATATATGAGGCATCATGCGAGTATAAAAACATGAAATCATTTCATTAGGAAACAACTTATGAATATGGATATGGGAGAAAAGAGTGTTTTTGAAGACTCCATAGCCTGCAGATGGTCATTAATTGACACCCGTTCCAATGAGACAAGAGATCTATGTACCCTCTTCTTGATTTTGAAAGGGCCTATTAGAGTATCAATGCAAAAGAAACCCTGATGATATGAATAATACATGGTCGTATCTTACTTCAAATATTTAAAGCAGCACACTTAACTATCAGGTTCTAGCCTTTCAGTCTCTCCAACAATAAATTTGGAAAAGTGCTAGTAATATACTAGTAATATTTCCAATACAGTAGTAAGAAATATCAATCCAGCATAGAGAATGCTAATGAGGCTAAATTATACCATATGTATGCAACAATTTAACATTTTGTCAGCACTACCAACTCTCCATTTTAGCTCCAGAAAACTGTCAGCAGCAACATCCATTGAATCTCAGTAGTAAACAGCTGAGGGCAAGAATGAGGTAAATATTTTGGGAAATTCAAAACATTCCAATATGATTAAGTGAAATCACACTCTAAAAACCACACATATCCAGAATCCACTTCTTAAAATCTACAAAAACACACCTTTCTCTTGGAAATTTTAAAACATCATCTTGGGGCCCGGCGGCGTGGCCTAGCGGCCAAAGTCCTCGACTTGAACACACCTGCATCCCATATGGGCACCGGTTCTAATCCCGGCAGCTCCACTTCCCATCCAGCTCCCTGCTTGTGACCTGGGAAAGCAGTCGAGGATGGCCCAATGCTTTGGGACCCTGCACCCGCGTGGGAGACTTCGGATCGGCTTTGGATTGGCACAGCACCAGCCTTTGCGGTTACCTGGGGGGTGAATCATCGGGTGGAAGATCTTCCTCTCTGTCTCTCCTCCTCTCTGTATATCTGACTTTGTAATAAAATGAATAAATAAATCTTGAAAACATCATCTTTAGATTCAGTAATCAACAACATACATTGTGCTCATCCCAGTGGTGCATTCATAAGAATTTTTTTGCACCTCTCATAATCCAACATCCAAATCATTTAGTTATATTTCATGCACATAAAATGAAGGACCTGTTCCAGATTTTCCTAACTGAAACATGGCAGCTATACTACAACTAATCCATTTAGTCATTTTTTTCATATCCTGAAGAATCCCATATGGAAGAGGTACATGATGAATTGCAGAGATTTTTTAAATGCTGAATTGAATCCAAACCTGGTGTTGAGGTATTACAACTTGACAGTGAATGAACCTAACTAGCCACCAACCATCCTAGTTTACTCCCTACAATTTTCTGGATATATACAACAGACTTCTCCTTATTTGTGCCAGTTACATTCTATAAAGTCACTGAAGACGACACTGTGATGCAGCAGATACAGTGACACCTGTAAAGCCAGCATCTCATATGAATGCTGGCTTATTTCCCAGTTGCTTGAGATCCAGCTGCCTTCCAATGGACTGGGGAAAGCAGAGTGAAGGCAGAAATGCTTCCACTCCTTTCACCCAAAGGGGAGACCCAGCTGCAACTCCTGGCTTTGGCCTGCAATCAGTTCTCCTTATTTCAGCTTCCCTAGAAATATACCAGCAGATATTCAATCTCTTTCCTTGGGACCAACTAGTTGGCCTACAGGGTTTTGGGGGAATAGAATGGAAAATACAACTCTCATTCTCATTCTCTCTTCCTTTCTTTCTCCCTCCATCACTAATTCTGCCTATCAAATATATAAATCTTATAAAAAGGTCCCTATCTCACCCCACATTAAAACTAGAGGTTGTTTTTAAAGATTTATTTATTTTACTACAAAGTCAGATATACAGAGAGGAGGAGAGACAGAGAGGAAGATCTTGCGTCCGATGATTCACTACCGAAGTGAGCACAACGGCCAGTGCTGTGCCAATCCAAAGCCGGGAACCTGGAACCTCTTCCAGGTCTCCCACACGGGTGCAGGGTCCCAAAGCATTGGGCTATCCTCGACTGCTTTCCCAGGTCACAAGCAGGGAGCTGGATGGGAAGTGGAGCTGCCGGAATTAGAACCGGCGTCCATATGGGATGCAGGTGTGTTCAAGTCGAGGACTTTGGCCACTAGGCCATGGTGCCGGGCCCCTAGAGTTTTAATAAAATAAATCTGTTCTTGAAATAAAATTCTTAAGTGCCAAATATTGTACCTTTGCTCATAAGGAAAATACAGGCAAATTTCTTCCCTTGATCTTAGTCAAAAGGCTGAGAAGCGATACCGGCAAATTCTTGATAGTTTCTAACCAGAATACGTTCATCAGTCAACCATTTCTACCATTGTTTTATGTTTACTTCAGTATCAATACATTAATATCATATTATTGACTTATTAACATGAGCTCACACTCTACAGATCTGTAACTAAGGCCTAAATAAAATGTGTCTGACACATATACTATCTCCAAAAACCCAACCAAAAAAAAAACATATCCTTCTTACGCTTAGGAACACTAAACATCATTTCAGCACTACGATTGGGATCATCATAAACACCTAAATGTGGCACTACACATACTATGAAAAACATACCTGCTTATACAATGAGGATTGAAACAAGGCTGCCTTACTCATTCTCAGGTGGAAATACACATGTGCACTAAGTAGCTCAAATTTATTGTAGTTATCAGCAGGTACACAAAAGCTCAGTCGATATTAATAATGTTAAATTACAAACAAATTTTAGCAAGCAGGGAATTTTATAAAACGGAACCTAAAAATAATGACAGACAGGAATGACTTCTATTAAGTAACAAGTGAGGCCTCAAAATGTTGCATTTTATGATGAAAAACATGGGCTAATAGAGATATTTGCAAATCAGAGTCTCTGGGCCTGGCACTGTGGCCTGTGACACCAACATCCCATATCAGTGCTAGTTGGAGACCTGGCTGCTCCACTTGCAATTCAGCTCCCTGCTAATGCACCTGGGAAAGCATCAGAAGATAGTACCAGTGGTTGGGCCCCTGAAGCCACATGGAAAACCTTAAAAAATATGAGTTCCTGGCCATTGTCACCTCCTGGAATCCGAGTTCCTGACCACTGTATCCCCGTGGAGAGTGAACCAGATGATGGAAGATTAATTCTCATTCTCCCTCTCTGTAACTCTACCTTCAAATAAATAAAACTAAATCTTAACAAATAGAAAATATGATTCTCCAAATACATTATCTCAAAGGAATTCTCTAGACTTCTACATTCAGACATCAACACACACACACACACACACACACACACACACACACACTTTCTCCAATATATAAATGTACTAAGCATATTTATTTATACAATCGGAAATATTTATTGAATATCTACAATGTGTCCTACACAGCATTAGACACTGAGATAACATAATAAAAGAGTTCTATCATGAAACTTACCTTACATGTGGAAACAGTTTTTAAAAGCCATTAACATAATCAATTTAATCATGTAATCTAGGAGTTAGTTGAACACGAGAGGCCTAAGGTCACCCTGGGAAGGCAATCCTCTAGAGAGGATGGGGGATAAAAGCAGAGCATGCGTCCCATCTCTGCTTCATCATCCACTGTGCAATGAATAGCCCTCCACTGTTCTCTATCTTCACCAGATTCTGAACCTATGAGGCTACTTAATTTGGACGCTATACCTACAGCATATTAGCCAAAAATAATTCTTCCTTCCTAAGAAGTTCCTTTCCAGTATTTTAAATAAAGCCATAAAATACCTATCAATACAGGATATAACAAAACAGAAGCCAGCAATGGCTTAGGAAGTCACCCTGATCAATTAGGCAAATTAACTCCTTTTAGTTAATGAAGACAAGGAATACTTCCATAGGAACAATTCATACAGGGTACAGGAATCAGTTTGCCATATATTGGAGTTGTGTATATGGGATTTAAAATTTAACTGACACTTAAAAATTTTTCTAAATGAGATACTCCATACATTGGAGATGTGTATAAAGGATACTGAAACCAGACATGCTCAGATTCCCTGATGTAGTCTCAAATATCATTTAATTTAAGGCAATCACATACTGAATAGCCAATTCCTGGAAATTACACAAGATTTTATGAACTAGTTCAAAACTTCCAATAGTACTTTCAACACTTTCTTTCTGTTATCTGCCCCAGTTTCTCTCTTAAAGAAACTATCTTAAGGTCAAATAATATTTTTAAAATTTATTATGTATATAGATAGATATACATACATGTGTTTTATTTTTATGGTTCCATAGGCACATGCTTTCCACCCTCCCACTACCCAGTCCCCCTCCCCACCATTTTCCCCCATGTTATGACAACAGTATGGCCCTTCAGCAACAATCACACATCCAACATTCTGCAATTTAAATGTGTCACACATTGTAGGTATAGACAATGGTAGAAAGTCCAGCATCCTATTATCAAGGTATATTTAACTACTTTCATTGAGAGTTCTTTTATTCAGCAGTAGAGACACATTGTGCAGTGGATCTTCACTTCCCACTATGCTACTCTCCATTCCACAGTTCATCAGAGGGAATGTATGTATATACATGTTTACCTATATATCTATTTAACGTCTATGTTGCGTGAAAGTTTCTTTATATCAGAGAAAACACCTGTTCCCTTTGGTACTGGCTTTTTTTCAGTGAGCATAATGGTAGATGGTTTGGGACCACTTTGTTGCAGATGGTAGAATATCAGACTTTCCAATGGGTGAACAGTATTCCACCCTAAAAAATGAATGAGCAAATCTAATCATAAATTAAGAATATTCAGTAATCACAGAAATTTGAACATACAATATATGACTATGCTTTCAAAGGGTATTTTACTTGTCATCCAATGGAGTTGGCAATGATTTTTATTACCTGCATGGCATCATGTCATTTCCTTGATATACTTCAGTCATCATTGGGACTTCCTGTGGATGTGTCCCAATTTCACTTCCAAATTGTGTCCCTTCTGACTTCAAAGGTATTTGTTCAGTCAGATGATTTTCAATATGTTCTAAAGAAAATTTTAGGTCATAACAGAAGGAATATTTTAAGTTACACACTAACATCTGAGGGCAAAAGTTACCAAATTAATAAGTTAATGACAAAATTAACAAAATTAAAATGGCTCCAACAATAGAACATCTAATGCTTTTCAATAGTTTAAAGATCTAGATCTACTATTTTAAATATTGTTTCATATTTTCGTATAAAATCCTCAAAAACCCCCATTGAATTTAGCATCTATTATTCAACCTAGAAGCTAAAATGCATAAAAAAGGCTTTTAAAAGTATTTTTTCAATACTTCCTTAAACTATTTCCATAACAATCAGTAATATCCATTTTACCTAATAAAGAATTTGCCTCTCAATAGTATTATATTTCTATTCAGCAATAACTTTTAGGCTTAAACATAATATGTGTTATAAATCATACAAGAAATTTAGACCTTTTGGCTAATAAATACTCAGATGTCCTCTAGACTTAAACCAAACTATGCCTGAGAGAAAAGTATAAACTTTAACCTACCTTCAACTGCTAATTCACCTACAGTAATCTATAAAAATGAAAACTAACAATTCTAAATAATCTGAGTGCTTCAAAATCAGTGTATTATTTCATGATAGAATGAAGGAAAGATATATTTTCCAAAATGTGGCATGAATCACTACCACAAACTAAATCACTACCACAAACTTAATGAAAAGAAAAAATACAAAATCATATTAATAAGTCAAAAATTTTAGTAATTACATGTATTGAGTATATAACTATCCTAAAATACTCACTACTTATTTAAATGAAAATGCAAGGAATTTTTAAGTAAATATCTTAAAAATAAATGATTGAATACACACAAAACTATGTATATCTGTACTTTTAAAAAACTTTTGCAACCCATTTTAAAAGTTAAGCTATTTATTCCACTGCTAAAAACAATTATTTATTAAATTGATGTTGAGTATTTTCTTTTTTTTTTTTAAAGATTTATTTATTTTTATTGCAGAGCCAGATATACAGAGAGGAGGAGAGACAGAGAGGAAGATCTTCTGTCCAATGATTTACTCCCCAAGTGACCACAATGGCCAGAGCTGAGCCAATATGAACCCAGAAGCCAGGAACTTCCTCCAGGTCTCCCACGCGGGTGCAGGATCCCAAGGCTTTAGACCAACCTCGGCTGTTTTCCCAGGCCACAAGCAGGGAGCTGGAGGGGAAGTGGAGCTGCCAAGATTAGAACCGGAGCCCATATGGGATGCAGGTGGTTCAAGGTGAGGACTAGGCCACTGCACCAGGCCCGAGAATTATTTATAAAACAGTGTTTCATTATTAGAGATAATGCTCATTTAGTGTAGTATTTTGAAAATACAGATTAGATTATAAACTGCCCATGCTTCTCTATTCAAAAATGATCATTATTGACATTCAAATATTTCCTTCAATACTTTACTAATATAAATTCTGTGATTTAAAAATTTTTAAATGAGATGCTTTTTAAAACCCAACTTAAAACTTTAAACTTAAAACTGACTATAAAAGAAATGTTATAAATATCGCTTTATATTTAGCTTTTTTGTTAACCTCTTAATTTGTCTCACCCATAAATTCGGTTTTTTATAAGTTGTATATTTACAGGGAAAAAAGGACATAATAAATGTGAGATTCAGAACAAGTCAGTTTCAAGCCTAAAATCATGCAATATTCCCCTTACTAAACAAGCCTACTATGAGGAGCAATTTTCTCTTGCCATAATATCGCTGTATCTCACACACACACACACACACACACACACACACACCATTTTAAGTACACTTTCCACTTCCAGTCCAGTTTCCTATTAATGTACCAGGGAGTCAACAGATTAAAGTTCAAATTCTTGGGTTCTGGCCAACCACTTAGGAGACCTGGATCAATTCCTGGTCTTCCGTCTGGTCCAACCCCAGCTGATATGGGCATTTGGGGACTGAATCAGTAATAAAAGATCTCTCAACACCCATCTCTTGTCTGTCATTGTTCATTTTCAGTAAATGAATACATAAA
Organism: Ochotona princeps; assembly: GCF_030435755.1. Lineage (NCBI taxonomy): Eukaryota > Metazoa > Chordata > Mammalia > Lagomorpha > Ochotonidae > Ochotona > Ochotona princeps. The sequence goes on from NC_080838.1 coordinate 996,018, forward strand.
TACTTCACAATTTAAAAATCACATCTTCCTTCATGAATCTATTTATTACTTGTGCTGTAGTTCAGGGGGGGAAAAGCATAACATTTGGAAGAACCATCAAGGAAGGAAACTTTTTGTAAGGAACATGAGATCTGTCTATATTACTTTTAAATTTCCTGTAAATCTCTAACAATTTCAAAATAAAATATTTTCTAAGATGTATTTCTGTGAATGGCCGAGTTATAGAGAGTGAGGGAGAGTAAAGGGGAACCAGAGACAGAGACCAAACTTTCTTCTGCTGCTTCACATCCCTAACACATCAACAGCCAGGGCTGGGACAAACAGCATCCAGGAACGCAGAGCTCTCTCCAGGTCTCCCTTGTGGGCAGCAGGGACACAGGTGCTTTCATCTTCCATTTCCCACTGTCTTTCTAGCTACTTTAGCGGGAAGCTGGAGAGGAAGTATGGCAGGCTGGACTCAAACAAGTATTCATATTGATGCCAGCATTGCAGGTGGCACCTTAAAACACTGTGCCACAATGCCAGCTCCTAGATGTCACTTAAAGAAAAATAACAAAGTCACTGGTTTGAGAACACAGTGAATGGCTTCAGCTAACCCAATATTTGACAGGTCGACTGCAATGGGTAATGGTAAAAATTACTGTGATGATCCAAAGTAGTGTAACGATTTAACTTAATAAAATCTTGAGCTATGAATTAGTGCTTTATGTAGCACTCATATTTTGAGCATGTCACCTACCCATTTGTTTAGCCTACAATAGGGAGAGAAACAAGCACTGAAATGATTATGGTATTAATTTTTTCCTTACTGCTGTAAGGAAGACATGTATCAGCTGTGAGGAGAACAGTAGGGAAGGAGACTACAAGTCTCTCTTAGGAGTTGAAGGGATTGATTGAAGGTGTTCCAGCTGAAGGTAAATGTAAAGGGAGACAATGACACTGTGTTGCAGACATGCCAAAGCACAGTGTATCAAAAACAAGGACTGCAGGCGAACAACCCAAAGAAGTAGCCATCATTTTATCAAAAAAGATGAATCCTGACTTAATACCTAAGGGAGTACCGTTTTCTGAGTCACTCGTCATGTCTTGTTCCACACTGTCATCATCGGTAATATCTTCTCCAAGGATGGCAGAGCAATTTTCCGTCTTTAGAAAGTGTTCAGAGATTAAAAAAAAAGAAGGTAATAACTTACACTAGTGCATTTATTATTTCTTTTCTCTTAAGATTGATTTACTTCTTTATTTCAAAGTCAACAGAGAGGAGAAGACAAACACTCTTCCATTTACGGGTTTGCTACTCAAATTATCACAACATTCTGAAGCCAGGAGCCAGGACCTCCATCTGGGTCTCCCACATGGGTGGCAGAGGTCCAAGTAATTGGGCCATCTTTCTGTTGCCTTTCCAAGTACACTGCACCAAGGAGCTATGAGATGCTCATGTATGTGGTAGCTTCACCTACAGTAAAACAATACCAACCCAAATGTATTTCTTGTGGATGTACAATTACACTTTTTAAATAAATCTACCTAGAGTAGGTATTTGGCACAATAATTAAGAAACCCATTGAGATGCCCATATTCTCATCTGAATGCCTGGGTTCCCATCCTCACTACATCTCCTGATTCCAACTTCTTCTTAGTTCTCCTCCATGACCATATTCACCCCTAAACGCCACACCAACAGGTGGTGCAAGTAGAAGCATCCCTGCCACCTTGATTGGACATTCAGATGGAGTTCCTGGCTGCTGGCTACAACAAAGTCCAGGCAAGGCTGTTGTGGCTATTAAGTTCTATAAGATAAAACCAAAACTAGTGATTCTTAATGAAACATCTTATAATAGTTCATTCTTGCTAAATCCATATTTTAAAATGGTAAAATGTTGTATGAGATGATTATCTGCTACAAATAAAAGAGTGATCATTAACATACAGTATATATTTTATATAATGACCAATCTGATATAAAGATTACAAATTTTAATGTATTAAAAAGAAAACATAAGTGAGGAGTTCAACTGAGATAAAATACATTCTTAAGAAGTATTCAAATTAGAACATGAGACATTTCCCAGCATTGAGTAGTTTTTTCTTGGATTGAGGAAAAATTTTCTAGTACTGTAACAAAAATATCACATGACTGTGTCGTATATTTCTCTGGAAAGCCCCACTTAAATCTGTTCTGCTCTACAATTTCCATCCTTCAGTTGCCTCACACTTTTAAGAGTCTGAGGCACCAAACGAAAAGGTCTACAGCTTTGCACACAGTGCTAGGATTGTTCTGTTTAACATGTATTTCAAGGTCTGTCAATCTTTGAGCTTAGAGAAAAAGTTAAACAATACATTTCTCACATGGCATCCACAAAAAGAAGGGTTCAAGGACAAGCCTTCTAACTCACAAATGCAAAAATCCACATATGTTCAAGTCTCTTATGCACAATAGTGCATTATTCACAAACAGTCCATAAATGCCTACATTTTAACTCAGTTCTATTCTGCTAGTGATACTTAGTAACTCTGTTATGGAAATAGTGATAGCATTAGATATTTAGAGAATAAGCACAAGAAGAAGAATCTGTCAGACACAATACATTTTTTTTTTTCAAATAGATCTGATGCACAGTTTGCTGAATCTATAGCTGTGGAAATTGTGGGTGCAGAGGGCAAGCTATATGATAGTAAGAATATTGTCAAGATTCCAGCCTAGCAATTTAATTCATAATTTGCCATTGCAATGATTTGCTTCAGTTTATTTTGTTTGGAAAATAAAGTTTTTAAGTTTCTAAGTTAAGATACAATTCTATCCAACTCAGTCACACACATCAGTAGAGTCATTTACCTCAATTTGATTTTCATTGTCATTGATAGGTTGGTCTGTCAGTATTGTAGTGCATATAAATGTCTTTTTCTCTTTAAGTCCATTCAGCTCTTGTTTTGATATTTTAGCTTCTCCAATAAGCTAAAATCACAACAAAAAATGCAATTCATCATACATGTTTGTAAACAGATGCATTTACAAGGCTGGTATGTCAATACCAGACATCAAAAAGACAGGAAAGATGACTCCTATTGCAAAGAATTTTCAAATTGGGGTAGTATAAAATAATAGGCTTAAATATTCTTTAACTCATTTACATATGTATATAAAATCAAAAGTTTTCTGAGACAAAAACACAGATACTTTATAAAGTTCATGTAAAATGACTAGGGATAAGTTTGTCACTAAAAATTCTTTAAAATCCATGCAAATTTTTAATAGTATGAATTTTTTTCTATAAAATGGTTGGAAACACATCTCTCTCCATTTCCCTCTATCCCTCTGCCATTCTGTTACTTTGCCTGTCCTAGAAAGAAAATCCTTTATTTAAAAGTAACAAACTTAGGCTGAAAAAAGAGACTATGTAGATAAGTAAAAAAAGGTATAAATTCATGAAAGAAATTTTCCATATACATATGAAAGAAACATCTTACACTTCATAAATTTACCATCAAACAATAAACATTAAATTTCTCTGCCAAACTGGCCCTTCATTGGAGAATATCCTACACAATCACACCCCCAAAAATCCTTTTCTGTAAAATTACCAAAGAATCAGGTGATGGCTAACAGGCAAAATAAAATGAATACTGGGGCCCGTGCTGTGGCACAGCCAGTCAGGCCTCCACTTGAAAGACCTGCATCCCCTGGGGGTATCCAATCAAGTACTGGTGGCTCCACTTCTGATCCAGCTCCCTGCTTATATCCTGGGAAAGCAGTCTGGGATGGCTTAAATTCTTGGGCCCTTGAATCCATACAGGAGACCCAGAAGAAGCTCCAGCTACTGCAGACATTTGGGGAATCAACCAGAGAGGAGAAGGTCTCTCTTTCTCTATAACACTACATGTCTCTCTTGTAAACATGCCTTTCAAATAAAAGTAAGCCCTAAAAAACTGAAATTAAATGGCCTGGAGTGATAGCCTAGTAGTTAAAGTCCTTGTTTTGAATGCGCCTGGATCCCATATGGGCACTGGTTCTAATCCTGGCAGGCTTGCCTTCCATCCAGCTCCCTGCTTGTGGCCTGGGAAAAGCAGGCAAGGATGGCCCAAAGCCTTGGGACCCTGCACCTGTGTGGGAGACCTAGAAGAGGTTCCTGGCTCCTGGCTCCTGGCTTCAGATCAGCTCAGCTCCAGCTATTGCGGCCACTTGGGGAGCGAATCAATGGATGGAGGATCTTCCTGTCTCCCTTCCTCTCAAAGTATCTGACTTTGCAATAAAAATAATAAAAAATTGAAACCAAGGAAAAATCATCAAATTTAGTGACTAGATGCTATCTAATACACTGCTAAAAAGTGATGTAAACATGCAGTAATAAAAGGTTAGTGAATGATCATTATTACAATAATTTGTTTCAGGAACACTGATAATTAAAACTACATAAAAGTAGTTCTAACAAGTAATGCCATCTAAGTCATTTTTTTAATATAAAAGTGTATTTTTGATTCTATCAGAAGCTTAACACTGGGTTGGCCATCACTTGCTCTTGACATTAAGATGACAAAAGATTGCTGCTTTTTGTTATTTTAGAGGCATAGTGTTTAATAGGTAAAATAGGAAATGCATCAAAGATGACTGTAAAAACAAAACATGGAAAGTGACAGAAAAATAGTAATAAACTCAGTAGACCTCAGAAGCTAAGACATAAAAATGGGAATGCCTAAAGTCAGATTAATTTGGTAACACTCCGCAAAAATTAAATAGTCTGAAGGCAAAAAAAAAAAAAAAGCCAGCAAGAGCATCAGAGAAAAAAAAAAAGGAGGGAGGAGGAAGGAGGGAGGAAGGAGGAGGGAGGGGAGGGGGAGGAAGGAGGAGGCAGGAGGGGGAGGGAGGAGGGAGGAGGGGAGAGGGGGAGGAGGAAGAAGAAGAAGAAAAAGAAGAATTGGATTGAGCCTCTCATGTAACAAGGCGCCACTCGACATCCACATCCAGTATCTCTGATAATGAAGCGGCTCAAGTCTCTGTCCACCCAATTTCCTCTTTCCAATGAATACGACCCTGAAGAGTCAGTAGGTGATGGTTTGTGAAGGTGGATCCCTGCTGCCTACATGGCAGACCAAGAGTGAGCTCCCAGTTCTAAGTGTTGGCCTGGCTCAGCCTAAAATTACAACTATTTGGGGAGTAACCAAGAAGATAAGAACTTTCTCTATCTCCACCTCTCAAATAAACACATTTTATTTATAAGATTTACAACTCTTGAAAACAGTGTATTGATGAATTATGAATAGCTATACAGGAAACAAAATAATTATGTTAAAGAAAATGTTGGTGAGACAGAAAATGTAATCCTATTACAAGACCCAGATATAGCACTTACAGAATTATGATAATACAATTACTGATCATATGTAAAGTTTCCCACTGAAAAACTGTCAAGTTACTGGGAAAAAATACATGTGAATGAGTGTATCTTACCTATATAAATGGGGAAGAAAAGGATAAATATAAAGTCCTCATTTTATCTACCTCCAGAATCACGTGTGCCATTAAACCTCAGATAAGGTTTGGATGTAACTGCTATCTGCTGTGATTGCCAAGGTATAAAATATGCTGGTTTACTTTCACTCCCAGGAAAGAGTAGCAGAAGAATATACACTTGTGTACCCCTCCCTAAAATATACACTTGCAAGTGGGTAAAGAAAGTGTCCTACTCTGATAATAACAAGAAAAAAATATCTACTCTAGGTCTTAGTATGTTGTTGGTCACAAGTATGCCCAAAGTGCTTCTAATGACATAGCTGAAAGCTAGAGTCTCTATAGAGTACAAACCTGTTTCAAGCTTTCGTGAAGCTGCAAATTTTCAAACAATACCTTAATTATATCCAAATGTGTTTGAAAGCTCTTGGTTGTTCTTATAGCCTAAGTATAAAACATATTAAGTCAGTAACAATTAACATAACACAACAGATCATCTTCATGGACTCCCTAGAATATCCACGTGGACAACAGCTAAAGCATCCTAAAGCATGGAAACAACATGCCAACAGAGGCAGCCCAGCATAGCAGGAAGAAAAAACCTAGAATCAGAGTATAGTTCTGCCACCAATTTGCCATGTAACCTTGGACAAATGACATAACCTGTTATCAATGTCCATGTATTGCATAGCAAATTTTGTGAACAATGTATTCTGTATCTCATCCACTAAAAGCTAACTTTATGAGAGTTTTTCTGCCTTAATATGTTAAACACCAAGCATCTTCAACAGGACTCAGTTTATAGCAACAGCTTTTCAAATATGTGTACAGTGTTACAATAAACTTTCATCAAGTGCCTTATATGTGTGTGTAAACTGAAGATCATCTACCTCTGAAACCCTAACATCAAATAGTATCCCTGAATAATAAAAGCAACAATCAAATTTAATTTATTTGCAAAAGCAACAGACCTACAAGTGTTAGACAAATTCAACTTACTGCAGCAATTTGTGATTGGAGGAATTTTCTTTCATCATCCAGGGTCTGGATGCTTTGTTTTGCCTGGAAAGAAAGTATCAGTTAGTAGAGAAGTATTTACTAAACCCCTCCAATTTTCAAGATGCCACATCTCAACTTTGATACTTCACAACACTTAAGGTACATAATGTACATTACTCCTTACACACATCATGATTTTAACTGCTCATATTTACAATGTCCTAACCAAAATTTTTAATGAATAAAAACTATACAGTGTGTATGTGATCATTCAACATAAATGATTTATATGGCCTACATCAGTAGTGAATGTAGAAAGTTCTGTAAGAAAATATGCAAAAAAAAAACCCTACTTCACATATGGCATCTAAGGAAGGGAAAACAGAGGATCTGGAAAATGGTGTTCTCCATTTTTTGACCTCTATATTCCTTACCTTTTTGTATAGTACATGTTATACTTTGGCCAATAACATTACATTTTGAAACCCCATTAGCATTTTATAATATTTTCATTAAATACAAAAAGTCTTACCAATGCGTTTTGTTCAAAATGTTCAGATTTCTCTTTTTCTAATTGTTTTTCTAAAAACAAAATGTCATCCTGTACATTGAATTTGCAACTCTCCAGCTTTTCATGCGTTTCCTAAAACAAAAGTCAACTTTGTAAGACATATGTGGGAATTTGTAGTTAGGGAATCAGGTGACTACATCCAAACACATGGAGTATAAGTTAAGTCTAGTTCATAGATCCTAATGATTGTCAGAACAAAGTGCCAACAAGCAGGTGCCAACAAGCTTCTTCACAGAGAATAAACAGTTCAGGCTTGCAGGCCACACAATCTCTATCACAGTTATTCACACATACTATGTTAATTAGAAACAAAGATAATTCTAACTGAATGAGCAGCATTGTGCCGTACAACATTTTTTTTTTTTTTAACAAAAAAACAGGTGGGGTGAGAGAGGAAATCCTTGAGCCTACGGAACTATATCATGAAAAATCAAACAGAAAAAAGAAACTGGTGGAGAATCCACTGTGTAGAGTTTGCCAACCTTTGCTTTAAAGCATTCTAAAACAAAAAAGGTGAAATAACCTAATTCATTATAATGTAATAACATCAGAATTAAATAAAATCAAGATTTCTTCATATTTGATATTGAATTAAAATAACTGCAATTAAAATTTTAAATAATGTAATAAATATGCCTCTGCCATTTGAGCCTTCAACAAACTTATTTAAAGTTGAAAAAACAAAATCAAAAGTTTCAAATGTAAAGCAAGCAAAAATAAATTTTTTAAAAAAAGCTCTATTGTGCTGCTGAAAAAAAAAAAAACTTATTTTTCCTATCTCTCTAAATTTGACTATTTTTATAGCAATTCTGTGACCTGAATCAGAAATACTCTACCTGCTCTACTGGTTTAATTTTTTTTCTAGATTCAACTACTAAATTCGTGCAAATTCTCACACAGTTTGTATTCAGTTATGACTACTACCGCTGAAAATAAATGCTATGTCTTCTTAATTAGTAATACAAGAAAAAAGATTCCAAAATATCCAATTAGCTAATTTTTCTGGTATGTTACATAACTGAAATGCCTTCACAACAGGCTGGCATATTCCATTATTTCAGTTTGTCTACACATATACTCCAGGTTGAGTAAATGTGTTTGCTATTGAGTTTTTCCAGTTCTGTTAGCATGCCAAATGTCTTGTAAAATTCTTCTAAGTCATCAAACCATTAGTCAATTACTACTACGATGGTGTTTTAAAGGGTCAGCAAGTATAAGAGGTTATCAATATGCTTTTGATATTATTAGGTAACACAGGAAGAAAGCATTGATAGATATATCATATTTGCAATACAATTTATACCATCCTTTGCACTGCACAAGGAAATTAATGACAAACAGATGTTCTGATGATGAAAGACATCAGTGATTGAAACTGCCACATGGAATTGAACTCCTACACCTAATTAAAGTGACTACCACCTTCTAACTTCACATCGGTGGAAGCAGACCTCTTCTGTACTGCGTTATTACTCCCTGCTTTTCACATCCCGATCTTTAAGTGGTAGTGGCATATTCTAGTCACTTAACTTAATCCATCTTAATTGAACTAAAGTGTAGTATATTTTCCTTACAAGGAGTTGAATCACACCAGGCTCAGGAAAGCTGAATCATGAGAATACTCCTCATTCAGTAACCTCAGGTTGGTAACTTGAGACCAGCCATGGGGGAACATTCTTTTTTCCTCAGAACTCAGCAAATGATTTTTGGACAGCCAGTTCTGAAACACTTAGCAGCATATCAGTATTTACAATGCAAATCCCTGATCTGATGCTGAATAATTCCCAGTGTTCTGAAGATTACACAAAGGTAAATACCATCACACAGTTTAGGTAATTTATTGCTGACAACTATTCCTGAAATTGTTGTAATGAATCCTTCGTCTCCTTGTGGAGTAAACTGGGTCCAAAAAAGCAAAGGTCACTTCAGGAATTTTCCAGGAAGGAAGAACAAACAGCTTCTAGTGAGCTCTACCGTGAACTGAATATGCCTCAGTCAAAACATGCTACCTAGCAATGACCTATTTCTAATATTTAACCATTTTTAAGTTATAAAAGCTAAATTATTCTTTCACACTTCTTTGTAACTTACTTTACTGACAATATACTATCTATAAAGTCTATGTTAGTCATCAGCAACAATATTTGCCCCAGCTTTGAAAAGGAGGCCATTTGGTTTCTTTACCTTCAAAGCTTGTGCTTTATTGGACTCCTCAACGCTGGAATGTTTCAAAGATGGCTCTAAATTCTCATTCTGAAACAAACCAACACCGTGAGCACAAACTATAAATTATTCTAATAAACATTTACTTATTTGTTTGGAAGGCAGAGCTTCACACAGAGTGAACTTATGAAAACACCTGTTTGCAAGAGCCAGATTAGAAAACCATAACTGAAATACACATAATGAAAAAAGGACTCCCTTATAAAATGTAGGAAAATTATTAAAAGGAAAATATGAATATGCTTTTTTAAATGTGAAAAAGCAAGTCCATAAAAAGAAAATTCAAGTGGTTCAAAGATATATAAACAAACTCATTAAGACAACACAGGGTAAAACCAGAATGAGACAATGTCACTCCTAACACAATGGCTAAAATTAGTAAGAACTGTTAAATGTTGAAGTGAAGAACAGCATAATGCTGTATTACACTCCAAATAAACTATTTACACAAAACTATGAACATAATAATTAGTTTTCTGGCTCTTATTTTTTATTTTCAAAATTGTCTTACCTCTTTATCTGCAAAGCTATGTTTGTCAAGTAGTCCATGTTTTTCTTGTATTATTCCAGAAACTTCTACAGCAAGCTTTTTGTTTTCCACTAAAAACATATAGTAAACTGTAAGTTTTCAGATTATACACAAAAATTATGAGATCTAAAATAGAACAATAAAAAAAGCTTACCTGTAAAACCACAATTCTTAACCTGAAACAAATTTTGAACAAAAGATGTTAAAGCAAATATACATTTAGGTAAATCCAAGTTAACTTCTGCCAATGTAAATGTTCCAAATAATTTCTCCATGACAAATGCTCTATTTCCAATGAGAAAATCTACATGTGAAAGTCTTCCTTTCAAATTCTTAAATTAAGTAGTATATAAACAGCTCTGAAATAGTTTTTTGTAAAGATTCCTGTTTCATTTCACTGATTTACTTTCCCTAAAAAAATCTGGCACTAAAAGAAATATTTTCAGAAAACTATTATCACATTCCCTAATGCTAACATTCAAAATAAATATGATAGATATCATCAACTGGACACATCTGAACTGATTGTAAAGAAAACAGTAAAGCAAACCTTACTTTTCTTTGATCTTTATCGAATAATAAAGTTAAAAAATCCATTTTCAACAGCCCCATTAGGGATGAGGAAGAAAATAAAAGAAAACTTAATTCAGCTATAAAATATGGATACAAATAAAATTAAACAAGGAAAAATTGGGTATAATAGAATGCTACAATGGTAAATTAGTGAATCAAAACATTATTTTGAGAAACTCCCTCAAGCTTAAAGGAAAAAAATCAGCCCAACTGCTTAATCCTCTGCCTGCCAGCACTCAGTATCCCATAAGGGTGCCAGATCTCATCCTGGATGCTCAACTTCCCATCCAGCTCTATGCTTGTGGCCTGGGAAAGAACTGAAGGATGGTCCAAAGGCTTGGCACCTGTACCCATGTGGGAAACCTAGAAGAAGAGCTTGGATTTTCTGTCTTCTGATCAATTCCATTCAAACCATGGGTACACTTTGGAGAGTGAACTAGCAGATGGAAGATCGTCCTCTTCTCTCCTTGTCTCTGTAAATCTGCCTTTCCAATAAAAATAAATAAATCTTCAAAATTAAAAAAATGAAAAATAAAAAGAAAAGCAATATCTGAAAAACATTAGTTCAAAAAGAGAAAATAATTTTTAAAATGAAGAAAAAATTTCTCCATGTTTACAAAAAGACATCCTAACTTTAAGTCTGCAGAAGTCTAAAAGATAGAGAAAAGGAATTTTATGGCTAGACGCATTATATTCAAAGCAGAATAACAAGTTAAAAGACCCTTAGAGAGCCCTTATGATGCCATAGTATGTTATGCTATCATCTGTGATAGCAGCATCTCATATGGACACTGGTTGCTCTATTTCAAATCCAGCTCCTTGTGAATGCACCCAGGAAAGCAGTAAGAGGTGGCCCATGTTATTGGGCCCATGCACTCACTTAGGACACTGGAAAAAGCTCCTGGCTCCTGTCATCTTTTGGCCTGGCTCAGCCTCACTGGTTGTAGCCAAAATTTTGGGAGTGAACCAGAAGATGAAAAAATAACTCCCCTCCCTCAGTCTTCATCTCCCCCTCCAACTATGCCTTTCAAATAGATCTTTCTTTCACCATACCTTTTAAAACTATTTTCTGTAATGTTTATGTTAATGATGAAGAGATCACAGACACATTTGGGGATACATGTGTAGCATAAGGAAAGTGAGAAAAAGAGAAGCTTGTGTTTTTATCTATGTTCATCAGGAGAGAGTGCACTCCTTCCTGCTGCACGGCTCTCTTGACCCAGGAAAGGGAGTGGCTGCATGATGTCACCCTCAAGTTCCACAGGAAAGGAGCATATCTTGGAAACGGGATCAGTTTCTCCAAGAGATCAGCAGCTCCATTTACAGTCCAATTCCATTACTGACTTGGGAAGCAGCAAATGGTTGCTCAAGAATTTGAATTCCTGGCACATACGGGGGAAGACACAGATGCAATTTCTGGGCTGCATTCTGACCCAGGCTTTAGTTATTACAGCCACTTGAAGAATGACCAGTCATTACAAGCTTAATTGCTTGTTCCCTCTATTTCTCTTGCTACATTTCAAATAAATGTGTTTTTGTTTGTTTGTTTGTTTTTGGTAAGTAGAAGAAGTTAATAAACTAAGCTTGAAGAAACTAAGTACATCAATTATCAGTAACCATAATAAACTTCTGAACTTGACCTACTGATGGAAAACAGTCTGGTAAGATGGTCACAATCCAAAGGACAGGGCTTGGGTTCAATCTCCAGCTCTACCTCCTGCCTCCATGGACCTGCAAATACAAACCAACCACAGGAGGCACCAGCAACAGCTCACGTATTCGGGCCATGCTACTCATGCAGGAGGCTCTGATTGGGTTCTCAACTCACAACCACAGCTGGCCCATCCCTAGCTGTTGGAGGCATCTGAGCAGTGAAATAGCAGAGTGGACATTTCTTTTGGTCTGTATGTCTCTCAAGAAATGAAAGAATTTTGGTATTTTAATATTACAGAAAACTTCTACAGGAAATTCTTTCAAAATTTTGTACTTACAAAATTGTTCTGAATGCCTTTGGTTTTTATATTAGACATAGAACATAAGTGATTGTCTTTCCTAAAAGCAATACACATTTCTTATATTAACTGTTCAGCTAAAAGGATGAACTTTTTTTAGTATAGTATTGTTTACTTACACATTGAAAAATTCTCCACAAAAACATGAAAATTAGAAAACATGCAACAACAGTTACATAGATCTTCCAGTCCCATGGAAAACCACGAGAATCTTGACTTTGTCCAATAGTATCAGGTAGCGTAATCAAAACCTTAAAGACAAAGGAAATTAAGTTCTTAAAATGCAATTTAGGTAATAAGTACTGATTACAAACACAGTTACAACTCTATATAGTCAGCTCCCTCATTTTCTTTTGAGGAAACAAAATCACCACACAGAAGGCACCACAGGATATTTTTCTGCAAACTTCTACCTACTGTCACTCTACAATAAAGAAGTGCAATAGAGGGAAAGGCAATGATTTCTTTTTTTTTTTTTTTAAAGATTTATTTTATTTTTTTATTACAAAGTCAGATACACTGAGAGGAGGAGAGATAGAGAGGAAGTGGAGCTGCCGGGATTAGAACCAGCGGTCATATGGGATCAAGGCAAGGACCTTAGCCACTAGGCCACGCTGCCAAGTCCCAAGGCAATGATTTCTTAAACTGGAAGCATACAAATGTGTTCCCATAGCTTCGAAAGAAAAGAACAGAAACAAAGAAGGCCAAAAAAAGAAGCTGAGTGACCTAAGTTCTGTTACTTTTTAACACCAATGGGGTTTTATATATAAATTATACTGTATTTTACACAAAACATATTCCTACTGGAAAGAAAATATTTATCTGAAGCTTGCAAATAGATGTGGAGTGGATATTTTTGTTTAATGATTAAGATACTCACATCCCACAGAATTACCTTGTTCAATTCCCAGTTCCAGGTACTGACTCCAGCTTGCTGCTAATGCAGACTATGGGAAGCAGCAGTGATGGCTCAAGTAACTGAGTTCCTGACCCCACATGGGAAACTTAAGTTGTATGCATGACTCCCAGCTTCAGCCCCAGACACAGCAGACACTCAGGGAGCAGACAAGCAAGTGAAAGCACTCTCATTCTGACTCGATCTCCACAACTCTCAAACAAATATCTCAATTAAAAAGTTTAAAAACCAATGACAAGCTTGAGTTTAAAGTTCTGTTTTAAAGAACTCATTTTATTTACTTCAGAAGTAGAGTGAAACAGAGATAACTCTTCTATCCACTTCCCCCAATCACAAAAGCAGAAGAAGCTAGGAATGACCAAATCAAATGTCTGCAACAACATCTGGGTCTCCCACATGGGCTGCAGCAGTCCAAACACATGGGCCAGCTTCTGCTTCTTTCCCATGTACATCAGAGTAAGTACATCAGAAGTGGAACAGCCAGTATTTCAGCATAGAATGGCAATGTCATGATTCTGGTCCCTGTGTTTAGATTCTGAACCCCTGCATCCAAACTCTATAGGTTTCTCTGATTATCTATGATGGGAATGAGACATTTGGAACACTCAGGTAATTCAGAGGGTGAACGTTCCCCACCCCCCATTCATGGTAGTCATGCCATAACTGTGACCTTGTAAATCATTTCTTTCCCCCACCCCCACCATAGGTCTTGAGCACAACACAGCTCAAGACTTCCAACATTGTTTCTGTGCTTCAACTTTCTCTGGGTCAGCTTATCACCCATCATCACTCAATAAGATTTTTCTGTTGTTTCTTTGCCAAGCCCCAGATGCTACTCTACCAAAAACAAAGGAGGCAGGTAGGAGAAAGAAGGAGAATAAAAACACATTTTAAAGAGTCTTCTGAAGTACAAGGTTAGTTCTTTCCAGGTTTCAATCCAAAATCTCTACAGCAACTGTTCACTTGCTAGGAACTTTCTGCCTAAAAAAATACCCTTTAAGAAGTACTCTCCCCTCCAAAATCATTTTTCTAACTCTAATCCCCACACCCAGGTTGCTGTCTATAGTTCATTAACCTATAGCAAATAAATAAACCCGATAATAGCTTTTTGTGGGGGGGAGACAGAAAAAGAACAACAACAAAAAAAGAAAGAAAAACCAAACTAGTTCTCACCTAGTTTTTCACTCTCCAAATGCCTGCACTTGGATGCCTAGAGTGCCACAGCCAGAAAGCTGGCAGTTATTCCAGATCCTTTTTCTCCCTCATCCCTAATTAAAGCAATATCTATTTTAATTTCCAATGCTTAAATATATCCTCATTCATTGTCCCCTATCACTGCAGCTCTATCTTCAGTTTTGCTTCTCTGACATCTAACCTACATCCTTACGAAGGCCCAGGTCTAACTCCTGAAAAGGCTTCAAACAGCTCCCCAATGCCAGCAAGCATGCCAACATATCAGTTCCTGCGCCCACTTGCCACTAACACAGCTGCTTTTTACCTTAAAGCACTGCTGTGCTTCATGCCTGCACTGCTTAAACATTTCCTCAGCCTACACACTTCCATATTCAGGAGAATGTCAGCTGCCCAGCCTATAAGTTTCCCTAGCAGGTGTGTGTGCTTCATTAAGCATTTGATTTTTTAATACTAGTGATCTGTTCTAACTGTTGTCTTCTTCTCCTTGACACCTTGATACTGGTGGCCAAAACTTTGTTACTTCACTCAGAATACACACACACACACACACACACACACACACACACCTCCCTCATGCTACAGTGCAATAAATGAAAGAACAGCATAATTACATCTGCCTCAATGTTTAGTCTTTTAAAAATATTAGTGTTTTTTTTTAAACTTGGAAATATGCAACAAAGACAACTATACACTCTGAAAGGGAGGAGGTCTCTGTTACCTAATAATGAACTGAACCAAAAAAAAAAAAAAAAGTAACGCTGGGAATTGACAATCACTAAGCTTTAACAATCTCCTTTCTGTTAACAAGACAAAGATGAAACAGGGTGAAGAATCTCACTGAAAAGCACGTCAATCTCACCTCATTGAAGATAATGAGATATAATCCCAAACTTTCAACTGAGCTCAAGTGTCCTTTCAGTACAAGAGGTTTCATCACTAAATTGATTTGGGGAGATTTGTCCTCAAAACTGTCACAGTTGGAAAAATCATGTGTCATGGATCCCTGCCCAAAATTTAAAACAAACATAACAAAAAGGACACTTCATTTGACACTCTGAACCATTCCCTTACTTTGTGATATCCAATAAACCAATAAACCAATGAAGCTCCCTCTTCATGTTCCTGATACCCAGGTCCTGCTCTACCATAGGAATAAACCACCCAATACACCTGGCCATAGGAGAGGGCTGGCCTCAGACCCTGTGGCAACAGTGGCTCAGATCACAAAACCCTCATGGCCCCCAGACTCACGTCGTGTAGCTCATCCAGGAACCACCCCACATATGAATGAGGGGTGGCTCCTGGCGGCTCCATGAAGCAAGGCAGCTTCAGTGGTCACCACCACATCCACGGCCTCGCAGCAAAGAACACTGATTTTTTTTCTGAAATCTAAACCTGGCAACCGGAACGTACCACTGCAGAGCCAGCTATGGGGGACCAGGGAGAGCCAGGGAAAATGGATCCCACAGGCCTGTGGTGTCACACCACACAACTGCTAGGGTGTCATGGCCCCTCTATTAAACTTTCTATTTCAGGATAATGCAGGTCTGAATCCATCCCACTAGAGCCTGTGGCATACCCCCTTCCCACCATCCCACCCCCTCCCCTCTATGAAAAATGGAATCATCCAACTGCCACTGTGAGGTCAGAGGCACATGCTGGCCCCTCCATCTTGGAGGGAGGCTCTCTTAAATGGGCAGATGCTATTCCTGGATATGCCCTCCCAAATCCAGGAAGATAAAGTATTTGGGTCTGGAGAATCTAATTGGGCCTCAGGTCCTGAGCTGTAGTGTATGCTACACAGCCAGAAAGATTGGGGCTGTGGCTCAGAAACTCAGGCCTTGGGAAGCTGTGGTGGTGGCTGCCAAGCTACTTCCAAGGGTCTCACGGTGCAGCTCCATGGGGTGATTACAGTGTACCTGCCTTGACCCAGCAGCCCAAGCCAGCCCAGACCTGAGCCTCAGCAGCTTGTCAATAGTAACAGAGGCACAACACAGGGACAGCCTGTAAATGTCCAAGTGCTATCAGGAAGCTGGTCAATCATGGCACTCGGGGTGGGAGGAATCTGTGAGCTCCATTCTACATGTGGCCATTCTGGGAAAGGGGCTGGCAGGGACCCATTAAGAGGCATCTTCTTGCCATCGGAGGATGTGTTGCCACTGTACTTCCAGCTCTGAGCCCTGAGCCAGATCTAGGACCATGCCAGAGCACAGAAATGGGAAGCCTGATTTCTGTTGAAAGTCTCCGGCTCTCTAGTCCTGAGTCCTCAAACACTCACCTGCCCACTTGCCTGACCGTGCGCACAGATCAGAACACAGGAGTCTCCCTGCTGATCAAGTAGCTGAGGGGGTGTGGCATGCAACACCTGCTTGCTGGGCTCCCTGCAGAAAAAATGTGGTGAGTTAGAGATGCTTTTGTCCATGGGTGCCCCCCTCTTCTAGATGTTCCCTGAGCCACTTCTTCCAATCAAGCTGGACATTCCACTTGGCATTCAGCATGATCACCTGCTCTGAGCATTGCCTGGAGGGGCTTTCTGGCACCAGGGGAGGAAGCAATGCAGGAGAGATGAGGGTATCCAGTGCCCTACAGAACCACAGGGAAGACTCAGGACCCAACCAGTGATCACAGATATGGTCCAGCATACCAACAAAAACTTGTGTTGATAACTTTCAATGGATCTCAGGAAGGGATTTGAGATCCACAGCAAGGTCATTACCAGCTCAGTATCAGGTCCCCACAGTGATGGGCAAGAGGACAGCCCCTCTCCAAGCCCTCCCCATTTCCTAGGATGAAGAGCTCTCAGCATGAGAACCAGGTGCTCACAAAGTCTTTTTATTTATCAAATCAATTTCCTTTTCCAAAAAAAGGTTTTTTAAATGCTTGAGATAGGTATATCAATTTCACCATTCAAAAATAACGGGCTGGTTGTAGGCCACAGAGTGAAGAGAATATAAATGTAAAAATGGAAAGCCTTGGAACTGGTATTGTGACACAGCAGGTAGGGCTGCAGCCTGTGGTGCCTGCATCTCATGCAGATGCTGGTTCAAACCTTGGATGCTCCACTTTCAATCTAGCTGGCATGGTGTTTGGGTCCCTGCTCCCAATAAGAGAGACACAGATGCAGTGCTTAGCTCCAGCTTTCGCCTGGCCCAGCCCTGGTCATTACAACAAACTGGGGCATGAATCGGAGCAGACAGAATAATCTCTCTCTGCATCTGTCTTTCTCTAATTTGGACTTTTTAGATAAATTAAACAATAAAGATCAGAAGCCTTTGTTGTGCTGCAGTGTGTTAGGTTGCTGTGTGGGACGCCCTCATCCCATGTTGGAATACATGTGATCTGATCTAGT
The DNA here is from genome assembly GCF_030435755.1 of Ochotona princeps. Taxonomy (NCBI): domain Eukaryota; kingdom Metazoa; phylum Chordata; class Mammalia; order Lagomorpha; family Ochotonidae; genus Ochotona; species Ochotona princeps. Next base: position 1,013,830 of record NC_080838.1, read on the forward strand.
TCTGTCTCCTCTGCAATGTCGCTCTAACTTAGCTTCCTGCTAATGCACAGGAATAAGAGGAGCATGTGACGGGCCAAACACTGGCTCCTGGAGTCAGCAAGGTCCAGCTGCAGCTGTTGTCATCCACTGGGGAGAGAAGTAGCAGATGGATGGTGTGTGTGTGTGTGCACGTGCATGCGCGCAGGTTCACATGCAGCTTTCCCTCTAATTTTTAAGGAAGCAAATAAAAACGCAGCTTTTCAGAAATGGGGAGAGTTTAAACTAGTTAAAATACTTGCTGTTTTAAGTGAGCAATACAGAGTGGATAGACAGCAGATGTGCATGGCCAGTGTAACTCCATTTAACCAGGTCTGTGAGTGGTCGTTTCTATGAGATCTTTTTTCCCTCCAGATGGCTCATAGCAGTTAGTTCAGGACACTCCATTTCTAATCACCTTCCAAACTGGATCTCTTGACTCCTTCTGCAATGTCAGGGCTGATTACAGCCACTGGCTGGATTCTGGGAAGCATTAGGGCTTCAGAACGGACTTGCCATTCCATCAGTGTAGTAAGTGCTCATCTCTCTTCCTGCCTCTGACACTGATTGATACACTATTAGGACCAAATGTAAGACAGGTTGAACCTTTGAATGACCTTGCATCCTCACCAGAGGGAGGCACCTTGCTTTTTCCTTTCTATGTAGTGGATGATGATTTCTGGATCCTGTTACTAATTGGCCCTGGTATCCAACTTGGGAAACAGGATCCTTGGTAGTTTAAGTACAATCACCTACTTCATCCTCCAAAAGGGGAACAACCTTACGAATGTAATGAGTGTGGAAAAACTTTTTGCCATATGTCATCCTTTGTAAGACATTGGCAAACACCCACCAGGGAGAAACCTTATGAATTCCACCACTGGAAAAGCCTTTATCTAGAAATCACAACTTAGAATACATCACGGAACAAACATAGGGGAGAGACCTCATGAATACATGGCTCTGGAAAAGATTTCTGTATAAACCATGTCTTATGGACGTCAGTGAAGTCAGAAAAGGGGGACAGACATGAGAGTAGTGACTTCAAAATGCCTTTTTATGAAAATCTGTTCTCATGAAATAGGAAATTCACCAGGGATAGAAACTTTATGAATGTTCAGAATGGGACAGTCCTTTGCCAAAATCAAATGTCAGGACAGAGTATTCACCAAATCTTATGACTGTAACGCACAGGGAATAGTCTTTTTTTCCAGCTGTAGTACCTCAGTAAATCAGGGAATTAAACAGAGCTGCTGCAAAGGCGAAGGCTGCTGGGAGTGCACACTGCTTCTCTCCTGCACCGACAAGTGCCACTGTACCTTTTGGACAAGGTCTGTGCCAATAGCCAACTCACAGCATGTGCCAGCGGCCAGAGCCCTGCAGGTTGCTGCTTTGCACAAGGAAGACAAAGGGAAAGGGTTTCAAAGAGAATGTGGAGGAACAACTCACTAAAATAAGGTGGGAAACTGATCTTGCCACTGAGACTATCTCATCTTTAGAGTTGGTGACATCTTCATTTGTGGAGAAAGGGCTTCTGCTGGAATTACATCTCAGATGGGAGACTGAAGCTTCCTGGAACTTCCAACAGGCTTCTGGGTGAAATGAGCCTTTAGTGTGGATAGGAGAACTCATGGCTCCTTGCGTGCTCCATGCGTGAGGCCATCACTCTGGGTGGGGGAGGCACAGCCTGGACTTCTGGCTCAGGATACAGTTTTGCTCCCAGCTGCCTCTATCTCAACAAGGATGGGGGAGGAGATTATCCTGCACATATGGATCCCTCTCCCATGAGACACTCCCTGAATACAAAAGCCCCTTTCTCATGAGGCCAACCCTGCACTCACAGGGTCCTTTGCATGTGGTCATTCCTACAAAACCACTATCACACAAGACCATACCTGCACCCATGGGCTTCTGTTGCATGAGGAAATCTCTGCAACCAAAGGCCAAGGTTGAGTCAAGCCTTCCTGCAACCACAGTTCTCCATTGCATGAGGCCATCCCTGTACTCAATGGTCCCTGATATCAGAGTCTTTTCTGTACCCGCAGGGCCCTCACGCATGAGGCCATTTCAGCATACAAACAACCCTTTCACACAAGGCCACATCTGCCTTCAATGACAAATGTCACATGAGGATACCCCTGTACCAACAGCCAGTTGCACAAGTTCATCCTGTACACAAGGCATCTGTCACATAGGCCATCCCTGCACCCAAATGCACCTGTCACATGAGGCTTCCTGTATACTCAAGCCTGTCATATGACTCTATCCTCATCCATTTGGTGAGGACTTCCCTGTATCCAAAGACCAATGTCGTACGAAAACATCCCTGCACACAAAGGACAATGTCACACAAGGCCATCCCTCCACACAAAGTTCCTTTCCACGAGGCCATCCTACACTGAGGGACCCTGAAGCATAATAGTATCTTACTTCAGGCCATCCTACACATGCAGAAACTTCTAGCATGAGGTCATCCCTGCACCTAAGGCCACAGTGACATAGGCCATGACTGACTCTAAGTGCCCTTTTGCACAGAAACTTTCCTGGACCCTCACCATCCTGTTTTCTAGGCAGATCTGGCAAACACAATGAGAGAGGGGTTTGCAAATCCGTCCTTAATCACAAGCCCAATTTGCACAAGGACATTTTGCAAAAACAGGCCTCTGTTGCATGAAACCATCCCTGCTACAATGACCAATGTGGTGCGAGGCTGTCCTGCATCCAATGGTCCCTATCACATGGGGTGATCCCAGGACAGAAAGGCCGCTGGTTCATGAGGCCACCATGCAACCACAGGCCTACGACTCACGGGGTAGTACTTTTTCCACAAATCCTGGTAGCATAAGGCCATTTCTATATGCAAAGTCAAATGTCACATGAAGCTCTCCTATGCCTACAGTTCTGCTACATGATGCCAGTGCTGTACCCAAAGGCCCCTGTCACTCATGGAAATTCTGCACCCATGGATTCTTCATGTATGAGGCAATCTCTGCAACATATACAGGCCCTCCCACACAAGGTCACCCTGAACCCAAAGCCCAATGTCACACAAGGCCATCCATCCACACAAGCCTTTGCTGAATGAAGTCTTCCCAATGCTAATGGCCAAAGTAACACAAGGTCGTCTGGAACACACATGTCCTGTTGCACAAGTACATCCCTGCACTTAAAGAATCCCACCCATGAGGTCATGTCTGCACTCAAGGGTCCTGTCATGAGACTGTCCATAAACCCACAGACTCTTTTCTTCTAAACAGTTCAGCAAACAGCCCTGTAAGACCAACCACTCTCACAGGTCAGTGCTGCATGAAGCCATCCCTGTAGCAACAGCCAATGTGACACAAGGCTGTCCTACATGCAAACATCCTTGACACATTAAGCCCATCCTGCACACATAGGCCTCTGTCATATGAGGTATCCCCGCACATAAGGAGCCCTTTTTGGTTGAGGTCATTCCTGCAAACAAAAATCAATGTCACATGAAGTCATTCTGCACTACAGGCCACTATCACCAGGGGCCTTCCCGGTATCTAAATCTCAGGGGTTTCTGACTAGCAGCCCCCCATGACCACCAAGGAGATGAGGTGACAGTGTTTCTCAGCAAGAATCACCAGATACAGTCTGGTTGAGCATGTCTATTTATCATAAAGCAAGTACAACTTACATAGAAAAAGAAAAAGGGAAGGCAGAAGGGCATCCCCCGACAATCCTTTCACCCACCATGGCATGTAATTGGTGAGAAGGCAGCTCTACCTCTCTAGATCCTCCAATCCTGATGCAGGTCACATAAACCACATGTGCCTGGCAGGTAACGTGGGACCACACCAACTTGTCAGTTGCTTATCAAGGAAGACCCAGCACAGCTCATCCAAGGACAGAGAAGAAAGGCTGGGGTGCAGCCCGCTGTTCTCGCCTGTATGGCCAGTGATCAGGTCAAGCTGAAGTCTCAGGCTGCCAATATCATTGACAGGGGCTCCCCTGGGGACTCAGTATGCCATGTCCGTATGAACTCCCATATAGGTCAAACAGGAAGAGATCCAGGGGCAATCTCCCATACTCAAAGACCACTGGTGCTGGAGGCCATGCCGTACCCATAGATACCGGCCAGATGAGGGCATCCTGCACACAGGTCTCTCTCACATGAGGCTATCCCTGCACCCAAAGTCCCCTGTCAGGAGAGACTTCTCCTGCACACAAAGACAAATGTCACATGAGGCCATTCTGCAGCACACACATGCTTCTGTCTCACAAGGCCATCCCTGCAAGAAGAGCCTATGTCACAGGAGTCTGTCCTGCACCAATAAGTCTCTGTCACACAAAGCCATCCTAGCACCTACAGGCTCTTATCTCATGAGCCTATCCTGCAGCCACAGATATGTCTCACATGACGCCATCCCAGAGCACAAAGGCTACTATCTTGTGAGCCATTCGTGCATCCAGAGGACTTGGACACATGAGGTCATCCTGTACCAACAGATCCCTGTAACATGAGGCAATCCCTGTGCCCACAAGCTTCGGTTACACAAGGTCATCTCTGGAACCAAAGGCCAGTGTTACGTGAAGTCATCTTAGACCCACAGTTCTGTCACACAAGCTCATCAGTGCACTCACAGACCTCACCTGCATCTACAGATCCGACACTCATGAGGTCATCTCTGCATGCAAAGGACCTGTCACATAAGGCAATCACTGTATCCAATGGCCACTCTCATTGTGTGGCCATCCCTGCACACAAAGACCACCATCACGTGAGGCCACATCTGCACATGAGGCAAATGTTTCATGAGACCCTCCCTGCACACACAGGCACTGTCACATAAGGTTGTCCTAATCCAATGACCTCTGTCAACTGAGATCATACCTGCACACAAAGGCCCCTGTCACATAAACCCATCCCTGCATTTCATGTAGGTCCAAGCCTATACCCAAGGCAACTGTCACTCCAAACTGTACCTGAATGCACATACACTGATAAAACACAAGGGTCAGTTCTTGATGTCATGCTGGACCACAGGACCAAGTCACAGGAGCCCACCAGGCACACATGCACAGGCTCTATCAAAGAAGGCCATTACTACAACCAATGGCCAACGTAATAAAAGGCCATGCTGCACCTACAGGTCTCTGTCACATGACACCATCATGGCATACAAAAGCAACTGTCACAAGAGGCCATCACTACCTCAAGCCCCTGTCCATACAAGGCCATCCATCCATCTATAGACCATGGATGTACAAGGCCATTCCAGCATGAACAGGCCCCAGACATGTGAGGCACCCACAGGCAGATTATGCCAGGGTATCCCTAAACCAACAGGACCCTTTGGAGAGAGACCAGCCCTATATCTCCTATAATCCCTGTTATATAAGCCCATCCATGACCTCAGGGACCCTGGGCCTACGAGGCCATCCTTTCACCCACAGGACCTCTCATGCCTTAACATTCCTGCAACCACAGGCCACAGATGTGCAAAAATATCATTACATTCACAGCCCCTTGATGTGTAAGGTCAACCCCACAACAGAGGTCCCAGACATGTATCATAACTTCTATACCCAAAGGCCACTGTTACACGAGGCATTCTGGCCACCCAGACACCCTGGATACACATGGTCATCCCTCCCCCATACAAACAGGCACCATTTGCTTGAGACCATCCCTGATCATAAAAAATGATAGGTGAGGCCATCCCTTCTCCTATTTGTCCTGGAGCCATGAGGCCATTCCCATACACAGACCCTGTTCATGTGAGTCCATCCCTGCACCCACAGGCCCCTGTCATGCTTTGCCATCGCTGCAGCCAGTCACAGATGTGCATGAGGTCTTTGTTGCACCCAGAGGCTCTGGACATGAAAGACCATCCCAGAGCCAAAGGCCCCAGTCACCTGAGGCCTTCCCTGTCCCCACAGGGCCCAGATGCAGGAGGCCATCTATGCACCCACAGGCCTTTGTCATTGAGGCAGACCCTGCACCTACACACCCTTGTCATTGAGGCAGACCCTGCATCCACTGACCTTTGTCATTGAGGCAGATCCTGCACCCACAGATCCATATTGTGAGAGGCTCTCCTGCACCTAAAGGACCAAAATAGCTTAGGCTGTCATGAACACAGTGGTCCTGGGCATGTACGCTGTGAACACATGCACAAGCCAACGTCTTCCCAGACCCACAAGCCTTTGGAAGGCAAGGCTGTCCCTACACCCAAAAGCCCTTTACCCTGTAGTCCACAGGCCTCCATCACGCAAAAGTGGCCTGCACAAACAGGTCACAGACACTGAGGCTGTACTCGCACCTAAGAGCCCAACACATGAGGCCTTCCTTGTAGCTACAAGCCTCTGTGGCATGAGATGTCATCCTGCACCCATTGATGCCTTTGTACAATGCTGCTCCTCCCAGGCCCTTAACACATCAGGCCTGCCTGAACCAAAAGATCCCTGTTGTGTAAGGCCATCTCTACACCCACAGGCCTCTGTCATCCAAGGCCATCTCTGAACCCACAGGAATCAGATGGTGGGGCAGTCCACAACGCAGGCCACAATCACACCTGCCCTGCCCCTCATCCATGGGCCCTGGCTTGCAAGACCAAACCACATCCAAAGAAAATTGACAACAAACTACACAACATGCCACATGGTGGGATGTCATCCTACAGCCATAGTCCCCTGTCACACAAGACCACCCCTGCATGCATTGATCCCTGTTCTGCAATAGCTTATCTATACCTACAGGCCCCAGATGGGTGAGGTCATGACTTTACCCATGGAATCCTGTCACATGAGGCCATCTCTGCCCCCACTGACCCTCGTCCAGCAAAGCTATCCCTGAGGTTGTCCCTAAACCCACAGGCCCGTGAGGAGCCAAGGTCGTCACTGCAGAAATCGGCCCCTGTAGCACAAGGCTGTCCTCGCACAGCAACCACCAGCATTCGGCCTCTGGCTTTGTGCTGATGGGGTCATTCATCTGCTCAGTCCACAAAATCACACCCTTGACCTCTGACATCTCCTTGCCCATGTAGTTGTCATGCCATGATGGCAACCTGTCCAACAGGGCTGGTAAATCAGTCTCAACCACAAAAGAACACCTTCATCCTACTTTGCTCTCAGAGACGCCAGAGCCAAGTCTTCATCAGGGTAATCTCCAATGTCACCAGGATCCTGGATGGCTATTTCCCACAGCAACTCCACTGTGACTTAAAGTCTGCACTGGACATGGCTCAACCAGTAACTCCATGCCAGACGAGAACACGGCAAAGTCCTTCATTTACACAAGTAAAACACCTAATTCGTTTCCAGTTTTCAGATGTCTAAGCATCATCTGCTCGGCAGCAGAGCCAGCACAAAGGAGAAAGGGAGAGGTCATGTCAGGTGCTTCAGAAAGTAGCCCACTTCTGCCTGGCACCCATCCTCACAAGCATAACTCTGGTCACTCATAGTCTCTCTGGTCACTCAGTTACTTTGCTGCTGTTCATCTAGGGTGAACCTGTGCAGAACGAACTATACACCTCCCAACTCCAATGCCTGCTGAGAACGCAGGGAGACTCACTTCTGTTGACAATCCTCAACTTCTGGGAGTTCTCCACCTGATTGAGGATCCTAGGCAGAAAGTTCCAGATTCGCATCACCTCCACCATCAAGTGCTTGAAGTTCTTCTTTCTGACTGCGAAAACTCTTCCTTCATACTCACGGGCTACAAGGAAAAGCACATCTTCTGATCACTGCCATTGCTCCCACAGGAGGGTGATCCCTTCACTGCCCACCCAAACCCCTGACTCACCATCCAACAAGGATAATTCAGCAGGTGGAAGGAGGCGCAGCTGGCCTGCTTGAGACAGAAGCCCAGGAATCTCAGCATCCTGAAGAGCAGCCTCACGAGATGAGGTAACTCAACTTGTGCACAGCTCTGGGCCCAGGACCAGGTGCATGGCCCCCAGACAGATGCGTAGACTCTCACAGCTGAGCCCTCACCATGGACCCGAGTTCTGCTCCTGTGCCCATTTCATCGCGGCTTCCTACTGCAGGTCTCCCAGATGCACACAGCACAACTGCCTGTCTCCATTGTCCCAACCACAAGGGCCATGGATATCACTGATCCTGGAGATCCACACTGGTGCCTCTCAGAACAGGAGCTTGTCCACCCCACCAACACCTCAGCTCTGGGCTTCATCCCTGCATTAGAGACCTGTGCTTTGCCTTGCTGCTAACCCGCACATCTCTGCCAACAATGACCCACGCGTTTCTCCTGCTGATGGAGGCACTCACACTTCATGCTGCCTCCCTGCCCAGCTCTACAAGCACCCAGACAAACCCTGCCTCTGCCCTGCTGAGCTAGAATACACCCGCACTTCTCCCCAAACTTTGCCTCTATCTCAGAAGCTTCACTGCTGCCTCGTAGGAACCCTCCACCTAAGGAGCAGATCTGGGCTTCCTGCAGCAGCCTCCTGGGTGACCCGAGTTCACCACCTTGGACACAGGACCAGCCACCACCACCACCCCTGCTCAGGGGTCTCCACCAACCCCAACAGTCCCGCTTCACCTCAGCCTTGCGGGCTCTACTGTGGGCAGACCTCACCTCATACCCCAGCTTCCCACCTGGCTCCATGCAGAACCTCCCCCACACCCCAGATTCCTGCCTGGCTCCATGCAGAACCTCCCCCACACCCCAAATTCCCGCCTGGCTCCATGCAGCCCACCCCTCACACCCCAAATTCCCGCCTGGCTCCATGCAGACCACCCCTCACATCCCAGCTTCCCGCCTGGCTCCATGCAGACCACCCCTCACACCCCAGCTTCCTGCCTGGCTCCATGCAGACCACCCCTCACACCCCAGCTTCCCGCCCCGCTCCAGGCTCCCCTTAGACCCCAGCTTCCTTCCCCCTGTTCCACGCAGACCCCTCTTAGATCCCAGCTTCCCCCGCTGCACACAGACCCCCCTCTCACCCCAGCTTCCTGTACTGCCCTGCTGACCCGATACAGACCGTGCTTCGCTCACAGCCCCCAGCAAGGCCTGGACGTCCGTGCCCACAGTGCCCACTGACCCACTGCTGTCTCCCACGCAGACCTGCGCTTCCTCACCGCCCTCCAGCTGACCTGTGCTTCACCAGCACCAAGCACCAAACCCGAGCTCCACCACCAGGCCGCCCTGTCCCTGTCAGACTCCACTTCCCGCCAACCACACTCCCACATGTCCCGGCCAGTATTCAAGGCCCACACACCCGCCTCCACTTCCCGCTTCCCCTTGGCGGCCCTCAAAGAGCTCAGCGCCTCAGCTCGGCTTCCTGGGGAGTCTCCGCAGGCCGCCTGCATGCGGGGGCTCAGCACCAACCCCATCACCCCGGCTCCTGCACGGACCTCGCTGCTCCGTCCCAGCACCGCCTGAGGAAGTTTCCTCCTGATGAAGAACATTTCTTCAGGCCTCAACCTGGGTCTCTCTCCGTGGCTGCAGAAAACTGCTTTCCAGCACATCACGCGGCCCAGCGCTACAGGCACCCACCGCCACGCGCCCCACGCTGACCCCACGCAGACACACGCAACCTGCACTGACCCCACGCAGACGCACGCAGTCCCGCCCTCACGCAGACACAAGCAGCCCCGCCCTCACGCAGACACAAGCAGCCCCGCCCTCACGCAGACACACGCGGTCCCACCCTCACGCAGACACACGCACCATGCCCCACCCTCACGCAAACCCAAGCGCCATGCCCCGCCCTCACGCAAGCCCACGCGGCCCCGCTCTCACGCAGACACACCGGCCCCGCTCTCACGCAGACACACCGGCCCCGCCCTCACGCAGACACACGCGGCCCCGCCCTCCTTCACGAGGCCCTGCCCACACGCAGACACGAGGCCCCACCTTCACGCAGACCCACGCAGTCCCGTCCCACCCTCACGCACACACGAGGCCCCGCCCACTCACACCTGCACCACCCAGCCAACTTCACCTCTGTGGCCTGCACACTGGCCTCCAGTGCAGCTGTGGGCGGTGTGGCAGTTGGCAGTCCGTGCAGTGGTGACTGCCCTCATCTGCAAAGTCCCCAGCAAAACCCGGGAGATGCCTTTGGCCCCTGCAGCTGTAGTGGGTGTGGAAAGTTCAACCTGACTCCCTGCTCATGCTCTCCCTAGACCTGCTGCCCTTTTGGGGTCTCTTGCAGGCAGAGCCCTGGGAGTGGGTCTCCCAGGAAGAGGTGCTTTCGCCCTAGTCCTAGAGGCAGTCATGTAGATCAGCGTCCTCCAGTCTCCCCAGCCGCTGGTCAGGGACGCTGGGGGTGCTGGGCCTGTGGTCACGGCTTGGCGGCCTCCTCCACTGAGGCTGTTGATGGGCACATGGGGGTGCTGGGCCTGGGCGGCAGCCTCCAGAGAGACTGCGGGGACAGGCACACTGGGGTGCTGGACCTGTGGTCACTGGTGGGCGGTCGCCTCTTACCAAGACTGCATGGACATGCATGAGGTGGGTGTTGGGTTTGGGCAGCCTCTTTCAGTGAGGTTGTGGGGCCGGGCATGAGGAGGGTGCTGGGCCTGTGGCCATGGCTGGGCACTTACCTCCAGTGAGACTGCAGGGGCAGGGGCATGGGTTGCAGTTCCCACTAGGAACTATCTTCCTTGCACCCAACTCCCTCCCTTCCATGCCTGCATTTTCGTTGGACAACCCAGGAGCTCTGTGCCACAGCATGCAGCTGTGGAGTCCCTCATGGGGTCATGGTGGGCTTCCCTGGAACAGAGGGACCTGCAGGCCACCCCTACCCAGGGAAGAAGGACGCAGATCCTCAGGGGAGCTCTGTTCTGCACACAGGGGGCATAGCCTTCACCTTTCCTAGGTGTGGATCGGAGCCCAGTGGGATGGGAAGGGCGGCAAACAGCCAGGTACCCATGTGGGAGACCCGGAAGTGCTTGGCTCTGGATCAGCTGGCTCTGACCTTTGCAGCCACTTGGGGAATGAACCCGCTGACGGAAGATCTTTCTCTCCGTGTCTCCTTCTTCCTGTAAATCTACCTATGCAATAAAGAATAAATATCTTTTAAGATGTCCTGAGAATGTATCTAGTCTCATTTATATTAAAAGAGAAACTGAAAGAAATACACTTACAATGAATACTATCATCCATTGTTTCTTAAATCATAGAAATCTCATTAACATTTTAAGACAGATCTTTCCTTTTCCATCTTCTCACCCTGATAGTTTACCAAATCATTTTCAGTCTACCACGATTTTGCTACTTTATTACAGATCTATTTTATTTTAAACTGAAAACTAATAGCTGCATATGGTCCCTGGTCCTACAGGGAGCACAGCCCCCAGTGACTACTGTGTGCCTGTCCCCAGCCCTGAAGTGAACACGATCTCCAGAAATTCCTCTTTGCCCCTGTCTGCGGCCCTGCAGGGAGCATGGTCCCCAGTCCTATAGGGAGCACATCCCCCAGTAATTACTGCGTACCCCTGCAGGGAGCATGGTCCCCAGTCCTACAAGGAGCATATCCCCGAGTAATTACTGCGTGGCCCTGTCCCTGGCCCTGCAGGGAGCATGGTCCCCAGTCCTACAGGGAGCATAGCCCCCAGTGACTACTTCTTGTCCCGGTCTCAGGCCCTGCAAGAAGGGTGAATGCATCAGGCCACTGACTTTGCAGAGCTCCCATAGCCCTCCTCCTTCCACCTCATGCCTGTGCCCACCCATAGTCCTGAGGGCTCTAGGGCAGGGATGTTTTCACACCCCTGGGGGATCCAGCTCCCCTTATCTGTTACTCCCCCAGATTCAAGGCCCTCCATTGACCTTCCCAGGCAGCAGCAAGCTGATCTCAGGCTGGGATTCTGCTGGGTTTTCATTGGCATCCAACACATCAGGCTCCAAAGCTGGGCTGATCTTTTCCTGTGTTCTCCTTTGTTACTGGAGAATAATACCAGATGCTGTGGCTGTGGTGTGGGAGAATTGGGGAGGGGTGCTGGCATGTGCATAATGCTGTGTGTGCACCAAGCGGTGTGTGTTTCTTTAGACATTCCAACAACAATGCATCCAGCTGCCTCTGAAAACCCCATCTCTCTCAGAGGGTACCTAGGCAGCACAGAGGTACCTTCAGGGTCTCTGAAACCCCTAGGCAACAAAACTGAGAGGAGCTCAGACTCACCCAGTGCTCCCACGTGACCCCCTGCCCTCTCTGGAGTACTGGTACTCCTGTAATAACCTCAACATGGGTGAGGTTGCACCGTTACCCTGACTGCATCCCACTCACAGTCCCAGGCCCACCCTATCAGGGTCCACCCTGGGTTCTGGCGCATTGAAGGCTCAGGCTGGTTTCAAGGGCTTTCAAGGGCTGGGAGGCCCCTGCCTCTCTGGCTTACCCCTCATTCCCAACACACAAAGAGCTACAGGTCCTCCCTAACCCTGCCTGAGTCCTGTTTACAAGCTCTACAGCTGCCCCAGGGCTTGGCACTTCTCTTTCCTGGGAGCATGGGGCCCTCCACATGCTAGGTAAGCAGAAAACCCCTTTTACTGTCAAGGACCATGTCTCAAAGGAGGCCCCTTCTCATTACAGCTGAAGCCTCTCCCAACTGTGACTTCTCCCTTTGCCTTAGGCCTCTCTATATCCTGGTATTTCCTGTAATAACAAGGAAGTGTGATTCCAACAGTCCATATGTAGCAGCGCCCACCCTCCCCCCCCCCACACACCTGGTTAAGATCCTGTTCTGGAGTTGGTTCCTTGGTGGTGGTGCCCAGGATGTTAGTGTCAGGAAGGAACCACAGTTTTGTACTCCAGCCCCCCTGGGTTCAGATCCCCCAGACTGACCGCTAAGCAGGACTAGAACCAGATCAGGGCTCTGCTACAACCACTGCCGCTGTTGGCTGCGTTGGGATCCTCTGCATGCTCTAGGAAGTGGGCTGTTTACAGATGTTTATCTCCTTTAATGTCACTGTTGACGAAACAAAAAATAACAGCAAACATGAATAATACCATAAGCATGGAGATGTAGAAAACTACAAGCAAAAGAGCAGAGTAAGAAAGAAAAAAAGCATTTTTTCCATGCAGTTCTGTGAAGGGACTGTGTGTGTGTGTCTCACTTTGGGCAGGCTGGGTCATCACTGGCCCACCCCCAACCCCCATCAGTGCTTCCCAGAAACTCCTCTGAGTCGGTCTGGGGGGCCCGGGAACTCCCCTGGGCAGGAGGTGGGACAAGAAAGCTACAGGATTTCCGACCAGGCCTGTGGAGCAGATTCCCCCAAAGCAGCCAGATCAGATACAACCTGAGTCCACGCTGTGGTCACATTCAGTCCTGGCTGCTGGCTTCAGCATGCCAGTCTGACTGTGTGCCGGGGTAGGGTCCGGGTGTTAGCCCAGATCCACAGCCCCAGGTTCTCACATAGCCTCCCTCACCCTCGGTGTTTGTAAATATTCTGACATCCTTTGTCATCCTTTGTCTTTAAAATGACTTATTTACCTTTATATGGCTGTGTGTGAACCTAGGAAACTGCAAGCTTGGCCTTAACAGTCTTCACTTATACTGCTTTTGCTGTTGTGATTTAATCCTTTCCTTTTTGTGAAAGGCATATTTAGGTATCTGTTTCAGAAAGTATTAAAACAATGGCAATCAATTTGTATTGTTTTGTTTTTAATATAAAATATAAATGTATATGCCATGGGTACATCCAAACACATGTGAGATTATCCACACATATAGTTTTATATTCCATATTTTATTGTGACCCAGAGATGTGAAACAATTCAAGGACCTACTGACAGATGATTAGGTAACTAAACAAGTATGTATCGTCACAGTGGAATATTCTCCAGCAGTAAACAGAACAGAGGAGCATGAGGAGAAAAGGAGAAAGGGAAGAGGAGGAAGGAAAGAGAAAGAAAATGAGGAAGAAAATGCAATGAGAACAATTTCTGCATACTTCTTTGGAGATATTACCTGTGTGTGTGTGTGTGTGTGTGTGTGTGTGTGTGTGTGTGAGATTGCGGTGCCAGGCTGTGGGGTGGGATGGGCAGCCATTGTGTGTGTTCGAGGCATTGTGGTGCCACAGTATGTGTGTGTGTGAGGTTTTGTGGTGCCAGTGTGTGGGGGGACATCACTGTGGTGTTGGGGTGTGTGTGCTTGGGAAGAGGCAGGCAGAGTGATGCCAATGTGTGTGTGGAGGTGCAGTCATTGTGTGTGTGTGTGTGTCGCATTGTGGTACCAGGATGCGTTGGGGGGGCAGACATTGTGGTGCCTTGGTGTGTGAGTCTGTAGCAGGAATTTTGGTGTCACGGTGTGTATGTTTGTGGCATTGTGGTGCCTGGATGTAAAGGGAGAGGCATTGCATAGCCAGGGTGTGTGTCGGGGGCAATCATTGTGGTGCAAGGATGTGTGTTTTTAAGTGTTTATGTGGTACTGTGCTGCCTGGGTGTGTGTGTGTGAAGCACTGTGGTGCCAGGGTGTGTGTATGTGTCTGTGTGTGTATGTGCAACTGGCATTGTTATGCCAGTGTGTGTTTGTGTGTCTATGTTTGCGTGCATGTGTATGTGTGTAGAACACATTGCGGTGCCAGTGTGTGTTTCAGGCATTGTGGTGCCAGGGTGTGAGTGAGTCAGGCTTTGTGGTACACATGGTGTGAGTGTGTGTGTGCTTGTATGTAACAGGCATTATGGTACCAGGGTGTGTGTGCGTCTGTGTATGTGTGTGCAAGTGTGTGGCATTGTGGTGCCAGGGTGTGTGTGGGGAGGGCCGGCATTGCGATGCCAGGGTGCTGTGTGTGTCTTTGTGTAGCAGGCATTTTTGAACCAGGGTGTGTGTGTTTAAGGCACTGTGGTGCCATTTGTGTGTGTGTGTTCAAGGCATTGTGGTGCCAGGATGTGTGTATCTATGTTTGAGTGTGCATGTGTGTATAGAACTCATTGTGGTGCCAGGTTGTGTGTGTGTGTGTGTGTGTAGCAGGCATTGTGATGCCAGGGTAAATGTGTGTGTGTGTGTGTGCATGTGTGCAACATGCATTGTGGTACCAGAGTGTGTGTGTGGTCTGCATTGTGGTGCCACTGTGTGTATGTGTGTGTGTGCTATTGTGTTGCCAGGGTGTGTGCGGGGAGGACCAGCATTATAATGCCAGGGTGTTTGTGTCTTTGCGTAGCAGGCATTGTCAAACCAGGGTACGTGTGTTCAAGGCATTGTGGCACCACTGTGTATGTGGGTATGTGTGTTCGAGGCATTGTGGTGCCAAAATGAGTGTGTGTGTGTGTGTCTGTGTGCAGCAGCCATTGTCAAACCAGGGTGTGTATGCATGTGTGTGTGGCACTGTGGTTCCAGGTTGTGTGTGTGAATGTTCAAGGCATTGTGGTGCCAGTGTGTGTGTTGGGAGGCAGGCATTGTGGTCCTAGGATGTTTGTTGTGAGGAGCAAGTATTTTTGTGCCAGGGTGTGTATGTGTGTCTGTGTGTAGCAGGAAGGTCAAACCAGGGTGTGTATGTGAGTATCCATCTGGGGGGAGCATTGTGGCACCAGGGTGTGTGTGTGAGAGAGAGAGAGAGAGAGGGAGAGGTAGAGGGAGGTAGAGTGAGGGAGTTTGGGGCATTGTTGTGCCAGGGTTTGTGTGTGTGCGTGTGTTCAAGGCATTGTGATGCCAGGGAGTGTGTTCGCGTGTGTCTTACTCTGTGTGTGTGTGTGTGTGTGGCATTGTGTTGCCATTGTGTGTGTGGGGAACAGGTATCTTAGTGCCAGGGTGTGTGGATGGCAGGCATTATGTTGCCATTGTGTGTGTGTGTTTGCAGCAGCCTTGTGGTGCCAAGGTTTGTTTATGGCATTGTGTTGTCAGTGTGTGTGTGGCACTGTGGTGCCAGGTTTTTCTTGTGTGTGTATCTGTATGTGAATGTGACAGACATTCTGGTGCCTGTGAGTGTGTGTGTGTGAGTGGGAGTTTGCCAGGAATTGTGGTGCCAGGACTAAGCCACTGACTGTGATCCCCATATCCCACGCTGGCATGCCTGGGATGCAGTCCAGCTCTGCCTCTGAACCTGCCTTTTACTATTGCACACAGTGGGAGGTAGCAGGTGATGGCTAGGTACTGTGATCCCTGCCACCCACATGGGGCACCAGAATGCAGTTCCAGGCTCCTGGCTCTGCCTGGTCCAGACCTGGCTTTTCATTTGAGGAATGAAAAGGCTATATATGCTTCTCTTGCTGTCTTTCAAATAAATAAACAAAAACAAATTTTAAAATGGCAAGTTTCCAAAGAAAAACATATAGTACATCTTAGACTTTTAATGTTTGTGTACCTTCTGAAATTGATGCTGAAACTTAATAGTTAATGTGACAGAGCATGAGGATTTTTACCCACCTGGTGAGAGTAATACACTCTGTCTAATAAAAGAGGGTTCATATGGTTGGCATCAAGGCTTAACCAGCTAATCTTCCACCTTCAATTGCTTACACCCCATTTGGGCATTGATTGGTGTTCTGGCTGTTCACTTCTTATACATCTCCTTGTTCAAGGCATGACAAAGCAATAGAGGAATGCCTCAGTCCTTGGGACCCTGAGCCCATGTGAGAAACCTGGAAGAAACTCCTAGCTCCTAGCTTCAGATCAGCCTATCTCCAGTTTTGAGCCATTTGGGGAGTGAACCAGAGGTTTAAACATCTGTCCTTCTATATCTCTGAAAATCTAGCTTTCTAATAAAAACAAGTAAATTTTGACCAAAAGAGGGTACATTTATCAAACATTTGCACCTTTTGCCCTTATCCCTCTCCATCATCATGGGCTGGCACAGTAGCCTAGTGGATAAAGCCTTTGCTTTGCACACGTCAGGATCCCATATGGGCACCGGTTCTAATCCTGGCAGCCCCACTTCCCATCCAGCTCCCTGCTTGTGACCTGGGAAAACAGTGGAGAATGGTCCAAAGGCTTGAGACTCTGCACTCCCGTGAGGGACTAGGAAGAGGCTCCAGGCTCCTGGCTTCAGATTGGCTCTGCTTCAGGCGTTGGGGCTGCATGGGAGATGAATCAATGGATGGAAGATCTTTCTTTCTGTTTCTCGTCCTCTTTGAATATCTTTCTAATAAAATGAAATGAACCTTTAAAACTATCCCTTCTTTAATGATATCCCTTGACCTTCATCTCTATAAACACCTAACGTTATCTTTTAACTCCTACATATTTTCGCCATTAACTTAACTTTATTTTCTTGTTTTCCACAGCCTCACAAATCAGCAGATAGATCTTTCTGTCTCTCCTCTCTGCAAATCTGCTTTCCCAACAAAAGCAAACAAATCTTTTTAAAAATGGAGAAGTGAGATGGACATTGAAAATTCAGCCTTTATCTACACTCCTAAAGAACATTAGGTTCTTACCTTGGTTTTGTTTTCTATTTTCTAGTTGTTGAGAGTAGTATACCATATTGAGAAGTGAACTCAAAGTATGCCATTCTAAAAACCTGTGAAAGAAAAGAGTTGGAGGGAGGAAGGAGAACACAGAAGGAGGGTCATGGAGAAAGTATCATGATGCTTCTGAAACTGTGCTGTGATATCTGCAGCATTTGTTCTGTTTATATGAATGAAATAATTTTTTAAAACCAGAAATGGAGAAAAACAACTCTTTCCACAAATGCCTACAAATGTAGAAAGACAAGAAAGAAAGAGACGACATAACTCCTCTAAAGGAACATGTCAATAATAGAATGTGAAAATTTAGAGACTGATGAAATACCTCAAAAGAACTTTGAAAAAAAACTGAAACAATCCAGGGAAAAAGCCAGGTCCATTCAGCAAATGCTGTTGGTACAACTGGATAGCAGCTCACAGAATTAAGAAGCAAGACCCGCACTGTCACACTGTGCAAAAATCAGCTCTAAATGGATCAAAGACTGAGATCTGCACTCAGAAACCAGCACACGGTTAAAGGAAAATATAGGAAGCACTCTCCAAGAAACAGGAATGGGGAAAGATTTCTTAGAAAAGACACCAAGGGCCTGGCATGATAGCTTGGTGGCTAAAATCCTCGCCTTGCACATATCTGAATTCCATATGGGCACTGGATCCAATCTGACAGCTCTGCTTCCCATCCAGCTCCCTGCTTGTGGCTTGGGAAAACAGTGGAGGACAGACCAAGGTCTTAGGACCCTGTACCCACGTGAATGTTCCAGAAGAGTTTTCTGACTCCTGGGCCTTTGATTGGCTTAGCTCCAGTCTTTGGTCACTTGGGAAGTGAATCGATGCATGGAAGATCTTCTTCTCTATCTCTTCTCTGTAGATCTGACTTTCAAATAAAATAAAATAAACCTTAAAAAATAGAATAGATGACAAAAGTACAGGCAGTCAAGGCCAAAATGAAAACATCGGACTACATCAGACTAAAAAGCTTCTGTAAAGAAAATGAAACAATTTAAAAAGTGAAGAAGCAACCAACAGAATGGGAGAAATTTTTTGCACACTCCACAAGTGATAGGGGACTAATACCCAGAATTTATAAAGAGCTTCAGAAATCCAGGGAAGGAAAAAAAAAACCTGTTAAAAATGGGCAAAGGAAATGAACAGACATTTTTCAAAAGAATATATTCAAATGACTCACAGACATGTGAAAGGTCAGTTGTTGACCTTATTTCGTGGCTTCTCATTTAAGGGGATGTATAGTGATGGAGTAATATAGGCTACCATACCCAGATGTGGGGATACGATGCAACATGCATCCTTGCTTCCCAATCAAACATGGACTCCCAATGAAATTGCTGGAAATGTGTAAACAATGGGATGTTGGACTGTCTGGCATTGTCTGTACCAGCAATGTCAGGGAACACTTCAATAACAGACTGATGGAATGATAACTCCTTGTGAAGGACTATACTATGGAGGCAACTTGAGGAAAATCAGTCGGGGAGTGGGATTTGGGGGAAAGGGAACTCCCAGTCTCCATGAAATTGTACCATCAAATTCAAATGCTTAAAATAAAAATTCAGCAAAAAAAATCTGTAAAAATGTATGTTGACAATAGGATGCTGGACTATCTGACATTATTACTATACTGTCAGGATAAATTAAATAGCAGAATGTTGAACTTATG
Source organism: Ochotona princeps (assembly GCF_030435755.1). Taxonomy (NCBI): domain Eukaryota; kingdom Metazoa; phylum Chordata; class Mammalia; order Lagomorpha; family Ochotonidae; genus Ochotona; species Ochotona princeps. Next base: position 1,032,853 of record NC_080838.1, read on the forward strand.
ACTTTTTGAACAACTACACTAAAACAATATAGGAAAATTCAATCAGGGCAGGGAATTTGAGGAGAGGAAACTAAAGGCCACAGCTTATGGAACTGTATTATTACATAGATTTTTAAAAGTTCTAATAAAAAGAAGTTAAATGGAGGCTATCCTCCTAGATCAGCATTCAAAACCAAACCAAAAAAGAGATAGAGAAAAAAGAAAGGGAAATACACAACAATATGTCTTTTGAACACAGATGCAAAGTACAAAGATCCTCAACAATATACTAGCTAATAAAATCCACCAACATGGGCTGGCACAGTAGCCTAGCACATAAAGTCTTTGCCTTGCACACATCAGGATCCCATTTGGGCCCCGGTTCTAATCCTGGCAGCCCCGCTGCTTCCCATCCAGCTCCCTGCTTTTGGCCTGGAAAAGCAATGGAGCATGGTCCAAGGACTTGGGACCCTGCGCGTATGTGGAAGATTCAGAAGAGGCTCCTAGCTCCTGCTTCAGCTCAGCTCAGCTCAGCTCAGCTCTGGCAACTGCAGCCATATGATGAATGAATCAGCAGTTTGGAAGATCTTTCTGTATCTCCTTCACTGTGTAAACCCAATCTGCCTAACAAAAATAAATAAATCTTAAAGAAAATCAAGACAGAGCCTTTAGACTTCCCAAATTTGGTTTAAGACTTCTAACAAAAAGATCTGAGGAACCTGCCCACTGCTGAGGACTTCCTAAAAAAAAAAAAAAAAATAATAAAATAACACAGACCATCAAAGAAGGGATTATAAATGTCACAAAAAATTTCTGTGAATGACACTGTCAGGAGTGTGGGAAGTCAAGTCACTGACTGTGAAAACCTGTTGGGGAAATTACCAATCTGACAAAGCCCTGCTAAGCCACTTGCACTAAGCTCTAGTCAAGAGCAATGCATCCACTCTGGTTCATCCACCATGATGCAAAGACAACATTGAGGCAAGGGTGGGATATGCCAGAATTCTCTGCACTATCTGCTCACGTAAACCCAGAACTCTTCTAAAAGAAAAAACTTGTCATTTTCCTTCAAGTCAGAACGGAACTGAACCAAACCAAGCTTTTGCTGGCTTTTTTAAAAAAATATATTTATTTATTTTTATTAGAAAGTCAGATATACAGAGATGAGGAGAGACAGACAGGAAGATCTTCTGACTGATGATTCACTCCCCAAGTGACTGCAATGGCTGGCGCTGTGCTGATCTGAAGCCAGGAGCCAGGAACTTCCTCCAGGTCTCCTATGTGGGTGCAGGGTGCCAAGGCTTTGGGCCGTCCTAGACTACCTTCCCAGGCCACAAGCAGGGAGCTGGATGGGAAGTGGGGCTGCTGAGATTAGAACCAGTGCCCATATGGGACCCCGGCACGTTAAAGGTGAGGACTTTAGCTGCTAGGCCACAGCGCCGGGCCCTTGCTGCCTTCTTATGAGATATTCATTAGTGCTACATACTGCTGTGCACCAACCAGGAATCGAGGCAGGTGAAGACTTCTGTGCACATGCTTCTACCTGTGAATATCACTGGAACCCAGGTGGTGCACCACTGCAATCAAAGCAGTCTCCACCTCAGAAAGTGCAGGGAGACCAGTGGGTATCTGTAAGCAAAAGGAGACATCACTAACCATATCAGGACACTGAAGGCATTTCAAGTCATGGAAATTTTAGTTAGCCCAGCAGCACCTGCACATCAAAGCAGCAGACCAGGAAATAGGAGCACTACAGGGTGAGCTTCCTACCTGTAAAATTAAAGCAGCTCCAAATACAGAAAAATTTTAAGAACCAGGAGTCAGAACAAGCAATTAGATGATAGTTAGAACATCTGAGGACTAGAACATACTGTGGTCTGTGCCATCAATCTTTCCCAATAGGCACATGATAACCAGAAATAGCAGGAAAGCAAAGGCTTGTAAACCAAAGATTCTTGCCATGGGGTGCCAACCCGATCACAGCCCCTATATTCTCTCCCCAAAACACATTCACATGCCTCTGAAAGTGAACAGCTTGATCCGTGGCTTTGGACAAGCTTTGCTGAGCTCAGGCACTGCACACCCAAACAGCACTTCATACAAGGATCCACCTGATCCTTACCCTGCAGGAGCCATCCTACTCCAAGGGACGGCTGTGGAGACTTGATCCAGAGTTTTCACCTGCCAGTGTTCACTGTGCTTCATCCTCATGTGCCCTGCAACTGACCTAGGGCACAGAGGCTCCAGTCCAGCATGCCACTGAAACACTGCTCCCGCACAGCACCTTGGAAGGTGGGATCCAGGAATCTGGCACTTGGGATCTTCTCCCCAGGCTGCCTCGTTTGCCCTGCAGAAACCAAACTCAGACGCATTCAGTCTACTTCCCATGTCCTGGGTTTTCAAATGTAGGCTGAGTCCAATCGTCTCCTTCTGTAGGACATGGACACCACAGAAACCAAGGTCTGGACTCAGTTTCAGACCTCAGGGCACACTGGACACACATCTCATTCCCCCAGGGACTAATAGAAAACTGGACAGGAGGGGCCCTCAAGGAGACACAATAAAAACTTCATTTGTGAGAATCAAGATAGCAGAATAGGGTAAGGACACATTTAAACAGACAGAGAAATACTGTCCAGTGTGAACCAGACAGGGCACATTAGAGGAAACAGGAGAGAACAGAACAATAGTAGAGGGGTACCTGGAGACTGACAGACACAGGAAAGCAGCGGAGACAACACTGTGTACTTGTGGTGACTGAACGCCACTGGCAGCCGAAACCCAGCAGCAACCATGTGGGAAGGGACTGTCACCAGGAACTCAGGAGGTGAACCCAGACAAAGAACTGCCTCTCCTGCTGGTCCATTTAATTGGACCAGAAGCAGAGACAGAGCTGCAGAACACAGACCGGCATTGTGGGAACAGGGTGGATTTCACAACCCCATCTGCCCCCTAGAGCCATATCGGGTGCCATTTTGTTTAAGCAAACAAGGGCTATGGACAGTACTGTGCATGCACTGAGCTGAGAGTGAATTCATTTCTGACTCAGTGTACTGCAATAACGTGGCATCCTACAGGTCTGGGTAGCTCTCAGACCTGATGGCCATCAGATCAAGAAGTCAGTAGTGGCACATCAGATGTCATTTCTTACAGTGTGGCAAAGAATTTAAGACTGCAGGGGACAACAGTGAACTGCTCATGCACTGAGCTCAGCAAGAACTCGTGGAGCTCAGTGCATTGCACTGGTCCCACAGGAAAATAATACTAACTGTGGCATTGTATGGGTCAAAATAGGTCCATGTGGCACCCACACCTAATGGCCAACAGGTTCTGGAAAGATCAGCGCCACCAACAACCTAGCTGTTTGGGGGTATCTCCCCTAATCCTGGGACCTGCTCCAAATGGAACTGGAAGAAAGGTTGTACAGACAATGATGAAGCCTCTGCATGGTATCACAGGGGGTGGAGACTGGTGAGCCAAGAGTTGAGGCTATGAAGACCATAGTGGAAATCTAACATAAGAACCTAGACCTGGAACTCGCGGGATGGATCAACACTAATGACTGCCAACAAAAAGCCATGTACCAACTGCAATAAGTAAAATCTTATCATGTAGAGCTGTGGGTGACAGAGCTTAGAAACCTGCCCCAAGGAGAAGAATCTGCTAACCAGAAGGAGAAGAATCTGATAACAATGACCAAGAGCAAAAGAAGAGACACCGGCGCAGTGAATATTACTGAAGACTCCCCTGCAAAAGAGCAAAACTCTCTGCTGACCTCAGAGTTAACTCAGGAAGACAGTGAGAAAATTGGGGACACAGAATTCAAAACTCTTTGTCATACAGCTTCTTATCAACAAGAAGCACATAAAGTAGGCATTCAAGGAATTCAAGGAATATGTCACAGGAAATGAATCAAATGAATGCTGATATATTAGAAATGAAGAACATAGTGGAGCAAATTAAAAGTACATGTTATGTATGTTATATGTTGTGTATAAACTAAAATTGAAATGTCAATGAGGTGGTCACAGAAGGTGGTTAAGAACTCGCATTTACTTTTAACATATTGGTTACTCATTACTATGTTAATTAATTCCATAATGATGTAAATTTTTGCTGATGGTATGTTGGAGCTTTTAATTGACTGGGATGATACTCTGCTGGCTCTGTCTTCACACCAGAGAGGGTATACCTAAGAAGCCGTTGAACTTGACTGGACAATAAGATGCTGGACTCTATGTTTGGTATATGCTTGCAATGGGGGAATCTCAACTGAACTTGAGCTGTGGTTATGCAACAAGGTGGAGGAATCCACCATGGTGGGAGGGTTTGGGGAGGGGTGGGGAGAACCCAAGTATCTATGTAACTGTGTCACATAATACAATGTAATTAATGAATTAAAAATAATAATTAAAAAAAGTACAATGGAGAGTCTCCAAAATACAATGAAGCAAGCAGAAGAAAGAATCTCAAAATTAGAAGATGTTTCCTGTCACCAGGGCGAAACAAACAAAAGCTGAGAGCAGAGCTAGATCAGGCAAAAAAAAGTATTCAAGAATTGAAAGACACTATTAAAAGGCCAAATAATAAGAGTTATGGGACTCCCAGAAGGTGCAGAAAAAGAAACTGGGTTTACAAATATATTTAATGAAATAATATGGGAAAATTTCCCTAATCTAGAGAAAGAATTGGGAAACAACATCCAGGAGGGGCACAGAACTCCCAACAGGCTTGCCTAAAAGCAATCTTCACCAAGACACATGATAATCAAGCTCTCTTCAATTGAACATAAGATTCTTAAATATGCACGTGAAAAAAATCAACTGAAATATAAAGGACTGTAAATTAAACTAACAGAAGACCTCTCACAGGAAACTCTACAAGCCAGAAGAGAATGGAGTGGCATATACACATTCTGCTCACCAGCACACAGAACCTTTTCTATGACAGATCAGGTAACAGGGCACAAATCAAGTCTCAGCAAATAAAAGATAGAAGAAATACTATGTACCTACTTAGACCAGTAAGAAATAAAGCTTGACATCAACAAGAACTGGACACTCACAAATACCTGAGAGTTAAACGATACACTACTAAATGAGCAACTGGTCATTGAACAAATTGAAAGGACATAAAAAACTTTCTTGAAATAAATGAAAATGAAAACACAACATAGCAAAAAACCAGCAGGATACAGCTAAATCAGAATTAAGAGGGAGATTGGCGGTATTAAATGGGCACACAAAAAGAGTGATATCTCAAATTCGAAGTTACAACTATGCACCTCCAAGATGTAGACACGGAACAAACCAAAGCCCAAATCAAGAGGAAGAAAAATAAGAGACATTACCTGTCTTGTGTTAGGTGTGCAGTAAGTTAAGCCATGCCAGCATCCCATCTGGACAAGAGTTAAACACTCAGCTGCCCGACCTCTGATCCAGCTCCCTGCTTAAGACACCAAGGAAATCAGCGGGCGATGGCTCAGCGAGGGCCGGGGACTTACCTCTGTCTCCCTCCCTCCGCAACTCTTCCTTTCAAACACATACATAATCACTAAATAAAATATAAAAGGGTAGATTAAGACATCATTGAAATACAAAGGGTCATAGGAAAATAGAATGAAGAAAATGGAAAATCCGAGAGAAATGGATACATTCCTAAATATATATACATAGATATGTATACATACACACATATGTATAGATACACACTCACACATATATGTACATACATATACACATGTATAAAGCCTACCAAGATTAAATCAAGAAGACCCAGAAAATAAACAGGTCCTTCAAATGCTCTGTCCCCACAAAATTCTCCTTTCCTGCCACTTTGAGTATGGTTTTTTCCCCCTGATCCCATGGCAAGGCTAACAATCCTGGGCCTTCACTGCTCTAACAACCATACCCGTTCACCTGTTATAACCTTTTGTCTCTCCCCTCAGGAGACACACACATTACCTGCTCTCAGCTTCCAGTACCCAAGCATTAGGTGTCCCTGGCTCCTCCATGGCACCTAATTCCCCAAGGGTTCCCTCCAAACCCTTCACACTGAACACTGCACGCCAAACCTGCTCTTTCTTCCCCAAACTCTAAATCCAGACCTCCTGTTTTTCCCTCAGCCAACAACATGTTTTTCCTCCCAGGTCTACCCACCAGGTTTTGACACACAATCCACTCCCTGGCTACTAACTCTAGCTGCAGCCAGCTCTAGGTGCCAGCCCCAGGCCTGGAGGGCTGCACTGTTTGCCCCATAACTCACAGGAGGGCAAATCTTTTCACTGCCTTCCCAATCCCCTGACTTCCCCTCCAAGGAGGTTAACTCAGCAGGAGGAAGGAGGCACAGCTACTGGAGTTGAGACAGAAACCATCAATGCTTTGCACTGGATGCTGCTTCATCTCTGCTGCCAATGCACACCCACACACAGCGGAGATCCAGGATTGCTGCTCCTGGACAGCCGTGCTGTAGCCTCTCAGAACAGGAGCTTGTCCATTGTCCCACCTGGGTCTGGACTTCACCTCTGTGTGTGCTCTCCACACAACCCACACCTCGGATCTGGGCTCCATCCCCACGTGTGCTATCCACACACCCACACCTCGGATCATGGCACCATCCCCACGTGTGCTATCCACACACCCACACCTCGGATCTGGGCTCCATCCCCACGTGTGCTATCTACACACCCACACCTCGGATCTGGGCTCCATCCCCATGTGTGCTATCCACACACCCACACCTCAGATCTGGGCTCCATCCCCATGTGTGCTATCCACACACCCACACCTCAGATCATGGCACCATCCCCACGTGTGCTATCTACACACCCACACCTCGGATCTGGGCTCCATCCCCACGTGTGCTATCTACACACCCACACCTCAGATCTGGGCTCCATCCCCACATGTGCCATCCACACACCCACACCTCAGATTTGGGCTTCATCCTGTGCTTAACTTTGCTGCCAACACTGACCTGCACTTCTCTCCTGCTGATGGAGGCCCTCACCTCACACTGCTGCCGCCTCCCTGCACGTCTCCACAAGCACCCACGGGGCTGTTCTTCTGTCCCACTGAGCTAGAACAGACCTGCACAGCACTGCCACCTGCTCTCTGCACTTTGTCTTCACTGCTGCCTCCTCAGGAACCGCTACCCAAGGAACATATTTGTGCTTCCTGCAGCCACCTCCTGTATGACTGAGTTCATTCACCACCTGGGACACAGAACCGACCACCTGCACCACCCCTGCTGGCACGTCTAAGCCAATCCAAAAGCAGTCTCACTTCACCTCAGCCCTCCCTACCTGGCATCCCAGGCGATGCTGCCTCAGACCCCAGCTTCCCTCCCTGCTCTAGGCAGACCCCACACTTCCCTGCTGACTGGATGAAGACCACGCTTTCGTCAGGCCCTGAGGAAGTCCTGGCCATCCCTCCAGTGCCCACCAAGTGCTTGTCAATATTAGCAGATCTACTAATATATTAGATCTATTAGTTCTACTAATGTATATTTGCATATTATATTATATCATATCATATCATTATATATATTACTAATACTAGTATATAGATTACTAATACCTACTAATAATAGATATTGACCAAAAGAAGTCAATATTAGTAGATATACTTGGAATGAATAGTATCATCTATTATTTCTTCATTGACAGCGCATTATCATTTTCAGACTGATCTTTTCTTCTCCATCTTCTCACCCTGATAATTCATCCTCAACAGACTGCTCCCCAGTGGGCTCTGTAGGGCTGGGTCTGTTCTGATGGCCACCTGCAGCACCAGCCCACACAAACTGAATCCCCTGCCCCAGAGCATGCACACACATTGCCATGCCTGCAGTTCCAGGGCCAAAAGAGTTCTTGTGGGGCCTCCTGCACTCTCAACCCTGCTTCCTCAGCAAGCTGCTGGCCCACTAGGCACTGTAGTGTGGTGCTTTCTTATGGCAACTCTGAGCACCAGCCCACAGGACCTGAATCCCCTGCCCCACAACACACACATGCTGCCACTCTGCCTGGCAATAAAGGGCCAAAGTGGTTTTGGCAGGGCCTCCCACACTCCAGGTTGTCTACCAGCCTCTCCAAAGCCACTAGAGCTCAGCTGGCATTCCACTAGCCTCAGGCCACAGCCTCCCATATTCACTGCAGTAGGGCAAGGTGGGCTTCTCAAGCAACCCACACCTACCCAGCTCCCACAGAAACCTGCTGCCTGCTCCAGGGCTAGTCTGGCTTGCCAGTGCCCCTGCACATTGTGTAAGCCCACTGCATGCCCCATTTGCTGCCACAGGGCTATACCTTCTTTGGCGGCAGCCACCACATCCCCAGCCTTCCAGTCCTACAGTGCCAGGCCAGCTTGGCCAACAGGCCCCAGACATGAAGCACACCTGCCTGCCATCTGGCTTGGTGCTCTAGGTTCAGGCTTGGTGAGCTGTTGGCAGGAACACCTTTAGCTTGGCAGGGATGCCACTCTGCTGCTGCCCCAGGGCAGTTGGTGTTGGCCAGCCACCCCACCCCCTCAGCTGACTGCTCAGCTGCATGCCTCTCTATGGCCAGGCCACTTCTCCTGATGTCCCTACAGTTCCAGCTGGCACACCTGACCACTCTGCATGGCACTCCAGGGCCAGGTTCACTTGCCGTGAGCCAACCACATCTCCAGCACTCCCACTGTGGCCACCTCAAGAGGCACAGGCCGGCTTGGCCAATGAGCCCTGACTCTCAAGTCCATCTACCTGGATGCTTGCAGGCTGCTCCATGGCCAGGTATGCTCAGCCAGACACTCCACACCACAGCATGGCACCCTGCTGCCTGACTGTCCCTTCAGAGCCACACAGGCTCCAGTGGCACCTCCTACACACAAGGCCACATGCCAGTTGATCCAGGGCCAGTAAAGATCAGCTGCCTGGCACCAGGAATCTCAGATGCGCACATTCCATTGGCCTTTACACTGCTCCAGGGCCAGGTGGCTCAGCAAGTGACCTCTCCCTCACATGGCCGATTGCAAACCAGCCTCTCTGGGGCCAGTCCCATTCTCCTGGGTCTCTGGGGTCCCAGAAAGCACATGCTGATGCCCTGCTTGCCATTTACTCCAGGGTCAACCTTGACTGGCAAGCATCAGACATGCCTCTAGCCTGCCAGCTCCACCACCCTGCTGCTGCTCAAGGGATAGCTGACTTTGGCAATCAACCCAGTTTCCTCAGCAAACCACTTGCTGTGTGTGCCACTCTAGGGCTGGGCCCACTCTACTGCCAACCCTGAGGCCCCAGCCAGCATGAACCTCCAATCCCCAGCATCTCAGGGCCAGGCTAATGGGGTCCTGGATCCTCAGTGTCTCTAGCACTCCTGGCGTGGCCACTGCAACAGGCACAGCTCCCTCAGCAGGTGACCCTTATGCCTCTAGCTCACCCACCCAGCTGCCTCACCAGCAGCTCAAGGCCCACGTGGCCTCAGCCAGTGCCTCCCATGCTCCTTGGCCCCACAACACCCCCATTCTGCCATCCATCCTGCTTCTGTGGGGCCATTCAGGTTCAGCCCGCACCCCTACCTCCCGCAGTCCACTCCAGGGTCAGGCCAAGTCACTGATATCCCTTGCTTTCCCAGCCTGACTGCAAGCCACTCCCGGACCAGAAGGGTTTAGCTGGCCCCACACACTTGTAGTCAGTACACAACACTCTGACAGCTGTTCCTGGACCAGGTAGGCTCAGCTCATGCCCCACGATGCTGCTACTCCATATCAGCTACTCCAAGAACAGATAGACTCAGCCTGTGCCCCACTCCCTTAGTAGGTTGCACAGCAGCCAGCTGCTATAAGGCAAGGCATGCTGTTACGGCAACCCTGAGGTACCAGCCTAGAGGACCTGAATCCCCTGCTCCACAGCATTCCTGACCATTCCCCTCACTCCCCCACTTGATGTTAAAGTGCCAAAACAGTTCTGGAAGGGCCTCCCATTATCTCAGCTAGCCTACCCCTCTCTCTCCAGTGCCCTAGGGTTGGGCTTGGTGTCACATGTGCCTCAGGACACCTGACCCATCCCTGCTGCTTCAGGAAAGGTGCGCTCCTCCGGGGCCCACAGCCACCTGTGACTCTACCTACTCCAGGACCATGCCAGCTCAGCCAGCATCCATCAGATCCAGCACACTCTTCCTGTTGACAAGCCAGGTCCATTTGAATGCAACCTGTGACACCAGCCCACATGAACTGAATTCCCTGGCCCACAGCATGCCCACCCAGATGCCCTGCCTGCTGTCCCAGTGCCAGAATGACTCAGGTGTGGTCTTCACACCCTCAGCCCATCTACCAGCCACTCCATGCCCAGCCAGGCTCCAACAGTGTCCATGCCAATAGTTGCCCACCATCCACGACATGATCCAAGGCCATGCCTGCTCAGCAAGTGTGCCTGCAGATCCAACATGCCCACCCCATCAGCCCACTCGCTGCTGCAGGGCCACAGCAGCTTGGGTGCTGTCTACCACAACATGGCCAGTTGGGCTCAGCCAGCACCCTGTGCGTCATTAAAACAGACACCCCAGTCCCACACACGCTGCTCCAGGGCCAGGCTCTGACAACAACTTCCACACACAAAGCAGGCCCGCTAGCCATTGCACTGGTCACTCCAGTGACAGGTTCTATTTGCCATCACCAGGCCCACCCCTGACCTGGAAGCCTTGCCATCCCATGCAGTGCTCCAGAGCCAGTGGGGCTCAGCCACCAATCCTACTCCCTCAGCAGACCACTCAGCTGCCTGCCATTCAGAGCCAGACCGTTCTGCCAGAGACCCTGTGGCCCCAGCTGGCACATCCTGTCACTCAGCTTGGTACTCCAGGGCCAGGCTTACTGACACTGGGCCCTCTGCGCTGTAACACTCTTGCACAGACTGGTGGCCAGTGACCACTGCGCCTCTAGGACACCGCACTGCTCCACATCAACTACTTGAGGACCAGATCCCTGCACTTCTAACCCACAGGCTGCTCCAAGGCCAGGCAGGCACAGCTGGCGTGTCTAATATTCCTAGATCCTGCCTGACTGTGCTGCAGGGTGCTCCAGGACAAAGCAGGCTCAGAAGGTTCTACCTACCCTCCGGTACCCCAAGCCTGCCCACTGTCCACTCTGGAGCCAGGCCAGCTGGCTGACACCCCTCCAGGTCCCAGCCTGCCACCTGGATTCTAGCCCACCCGCACCACTTCCCCACCAACCGTTCCATGTACACATAGACTCAGCCACCCACCTGCTCCCTTAGCAGGCTGCTTGGCTGCCCACTGATCTAGGACTGGGCCCATATGACAGCAATCTGTAGCACCAGTCCCTAGGATCTGAATCCCCCGGCCCAGAGCATGTCCACCTCACTGCCATGCTTACCTGCTTCAGCAATAAAAAATGGCTCATATGTGACCTCCCATGTTCCCAGCCTGCCTACCAGCCCCTCTATGGTCAGCCGAACTTGGCCGACACCTCATGCACCTCAAGCTGCTGACCCCTGCTGCTCTTGGGTAAGGCATGCTTTTCCATCAGCAACCTTCCCCAAGCCACCCCTTGCCTACAGATACCTGCCATCCACTCCAGGGCCACACCAGCTGGCTAGCACACAGCCACATCCAGCATGCCCACCCTGCCATGATGTCCACCCTGCCACCCTACTTGTTGATGCAGAGCCACGCCGGCTAGGGCAGCATCCATCACATCCCCAGCCCACCTGTTCATTGCAACACCTCAAGGCCAGCTCCACTGAAGCCTGCCCACACAAAGCAGGTTTGCATACTGTCCCATTTGCTGTTTCAGGGTAGGTCCTGCTGCCTTTCACTAGGCGTGAACCCTAGCCCGCCAGCCCAACCGCCCATCCACTGCCTCAGAGCAGGATGGGATCACCCAGTGACCATGCTCCCTCAGCAGGCAGCACTGCCACCTGCTGCTCTAGCATCTGGCCCATTTTGTCAGAGACTCTGGGCCCAAGGCTGGCATGCTCTGTCATTCCTCCTGGTACTTCGGGACCAGGCTCACTCCCCCAGGGACTACCAAGCTTCTAATATTCTAGGCAGCCAGGTACAGGACAACTGGACTGGAAACCTCTATGCCTTTAGCTTACCCACCCAGTTGTGCCATGAGCTGCTCCAAGAACAGGTGGGCTCTGCTGATGCTTGCCAAGCTCCTAATGTCCACCTGTCCCACTACCACCCCCAGCTGCTTGAGAGCCATTCCACATTGGCCGGTGCACCTGCCTCCCTCTATCCACCCCACAGAACACCCCTCTCTTTCCCAGCTTGCCTATAAGCTGCTACAGGGCCAGGCAGGCTCAGCTGTTTCCCACCATTACTCTAGCTCACCCATGCCACTCTCCCATCCACTGCTCCAGTGACTGGCAGGAAGTTCACCTAGTGCCATAAGCATGTTTAGTATGCATGCAGTACACTCCAGGGCCAGGGGGTGCTCGACAAGAGAGCCCAGCCCCCAAGCCATCTGCTGACTGCTCCAAGGTCAAGCCTAACAGGTCAGATCACCCTGTGTCCCAAGCCCACCCACTACCTGCTTCATTGCCAAGCTGGCTCCACTGATATCCCTGCACCCACAGTACTATAATTGTCCATTTAGTGGCCAGCCCAACTCTCCCGGGCCCCCTCCCCACTACACTCCTTATCCTGCCCACCCTGTCATCCTCCCAGCTGCTCCAGGATCAGGCAGGCTAGCCCAGTGACCCAGCATCCCCAGCAGGCTACTCACCGGCCTGCTCCTCCAGCACCAGGACCACTTGTCCTGTGTCCACTGCACACCTTGCACTCCATTCCACAGCACCTTTCCCACAACGGGGACAGGCCAGTTCAATCAGTGACCCCCTTGCCCACAGCGCAATAACCCTTGTCCATAGGACCAGGCTCCATAGCCCAGGCTCCCCAGCTCATTTAGCCAGCTTGCCCTGCCACCACACCCACTATTCCAGGGCTAGTCTGGCTGGCTCTGGTAGTACCTCCTGATTCCCCAGCTGGCCTACCAATCATTAGTGCCAGGCAGGCTCAGTCAGTGCCCACAGCCATCCTCTGGCAGCTGGCGGCTCCAGGACCACGTTGATTGGGCTGGTGCCTCCAGCTCGTAGGCCTTCCATAGCCAGGCTGGCTCTGCCTATACCTACTGTGCCCACAGCCTTATCACCATCCTCTCCAGAGCCAGCTTGCCAGCCTCCCCATACCCAGTCTTGCCTGCCACTCCAGGGCCAGGAGGGCTCGGCCAGTTCCCCAGTACCCACAGATGCTGGCTACCCATGGCTCCATCTTCCAAGGGTTGGTCTTGCTCCCCTCCCAGCAGTGCAGCACTTAAGTGTTCCAGAGTTGGTTCCTGGTTCTTCTGGTTCGGGCTGCAGTCGTCATACAGCAAAACTAGGACTTGAGATAATATGATTGTTCTTCATAGAGGCATCCAAAGATGCTGTTACTTGGAAGCGTAACTGTGTCAGAGCTTCGTCAATTCACATTCCATCCTTCCGGCTCTGGCAACTCTGACTTGACAATCCTACGTTTTTCTACATGTCTGTGCTGCAACTTTTGCAAGACTGTGCGTTTCTCTTCAGCCTGGGCTCTAAGGGGGCATGAAGGAGAGTGGTACGTGACATAGTGCCACTTCAGGCCCCACGTGTAGAGAGGCATCCCTGGAAAGGAGTTATTAGACAAGTGAGCAGATAACATTACATAGGGGGGCAGAGTGTGGCATCTCTACATCCAAATCAAAGATGGACTCTCAATCAAACTGTTGGACATATCTAGACAATTGGATGCTGAATTGTCTGACATTGTATGTACTGGCAATGTGGGCTTAACTAATAGACTGATAGACTTATGACTGCTAATGAAGGACTATACTATTATAATAATATGAGGAAAATCAGTCAGCGGGTAGGAATTTCAGGAGGCGGAATTAAAATAGGAATCTCCTTGACCAACCTGAAAGTTCTTAGGATGAACACAATTCTTCACTGTAGGGACTGTCCTGAGTACTAACTATCTAGCATGCAGGCCATCGCGCAATGAATGGCAACACCTTTCAATCTCTGAACAAAAATGCCTTCACCAAATCCCAAAGACAATGGCACTGACCTGTGAATGATACCACTGCATTAAACCACCGACTCTCACAAGCCACTGTCACATATATCCAGTAAACTGTCCCCTAGATCCATACCCAGGCTCTCATTTGATCTCATACACTTTCTGTACTTCATGGTTTTTTTCGCCAAGATTTATTTATTTTTATTTCGAACCCAGATTTACAGAAAGGAGAGACAGAGAGAAAAATCTTCCATCCAATGGTTCACTCCCAGAATGACCTCAATGGCGGGAGCTGAGCTGATCTAAATCCAGCAGCCAAGAGCCTCTTCTGGGTCTCCTGTTCAGGTGCAGAATCTCAAGGCCTTGAGCCATCCTGGTCTGTTTTCCCAGGCCACAAGCAGGGAGCTGCATGGGAAGTGGAACAGCCAGGATGCGAATTGGTGCACCCATATGGGATCCAGATGTGTGCAAAGCAAGGACATGAGCCACTAGGCTACCGTGGCCAGTCCAATGTTCTTTATGTCTTGTTATCTCTTACCTGGTCTTACATTTCTGTCTTTGTGATTCCTATCTGCTCATTCTACACCAAAAGCAAAATGAACTTTCTATTCTGCAGAGATTATTTTTCTGTTCAATCAATAATTATTGCATATAGATAGTACACCCGGCCTGCTCTAAAACTAGATCACAGCCTTCCCCCTCAATTAAGCATGAACAGTTTAATCACCCACAGCAATTTTGAGTGCTTCATTTTCCATTTTATATACTAAGTTTCTGCACAAGATACTCTTTTTTAATGTTTATTTATTTCCATTGGAAAGTCAGATATACAGAGAGGAGGAGAGGCAGCAAGGAAGATCTTCTTTCTGTTAATTAACCCTCCAGTGCCACAATGGCCAGAGATGCGCCAATCCGAAGCCAGGAGCCAGGAGCTTCTTCTGGGTCTCCCACGTGGGTGCAGGCTCCCAAGGCTTTGGGCTGCCCTTGACTGCTTTCTCAGACCAAAAGCAGCTAGATTAGAAACAGGTCTGCCTGGATTAGAATCGGTGCTCATGAGGGATCCTGGTGTGCAAGGTGAGGATTTTAGTCACTAGGTTACCATGCAGGGCCCAAGATATTCTTTTAATAAAATGATACACAGCATTTTTAAAAGTTTGCAAATACATTTACACGACTAAATCTAAATTAATAAAATAATTTTTATATCTACATTTAACCATTACCATGCCAATAACAGCCTAATGTTGGGCTGGAATCATAGCCTTGCAGCTATAGTCCCCATCCTGTACACGCTGGGATCCCATACAGGCGCCGGTTCTAATCCCAGCAGCCCTGCTTCCCACCCAGCTCCCTGCTTGTGAACTGGGAAAGCAGTTGAGGCTGGCCTAAGCCTTGGACTACTGTACCCACGTGGGACACCCAGAAGAAGCTCCTGTACCTCTTGCCTTCGGATCAGTGCAGCTCCAGTTGTTGAAGCTGCTTGGAGAGTGAATCAGTGGATGGAAGAGATTCCTGTCTCTCCTCCTCTATATATATATCTGAATTTACAATAAAAATAAATCTTACAAAATAAAAACAGACTAATGTATTTATCCATCTTCCATCCATCTTCCAAATAAACTCCAGAATTAGCTGACATTCCCTCTTAACTCTGGCAAGTTGCCACTCAAGCTGCTAGCTCCTCCTGATAAACCCCCTTAGCAACAACTCCCCTTCCCAAGTCTATCCACCTGTCAGTTGGCACCCAGCACTCTTAGCTCTGCTGAACCCAGAGACCTTCTCAGAATCCAACCCCTCTGATAGGATTAACTGATTCTGTCTCCGTAGACATTAACGGGAGATGTGCTTATTTCAAAGAGTTATACAGAGAGGGAGAAGCAGAGTTGGCTCACTCCCCATTATTTCATCTAGGTCTCCCACAGCGTAGAAGGGACCCAAGTCCTTAGGCTATCTCAGCCAGTAGCAAGGAGCTGGATCAGAAGTAGCCTTATGGGAGTTTAATGGGCACCCATGTGGACTGCCAGCATCACGGCCACATCTGTACCTGCTGGGTCACAATGCCAGGCCCTTCCTCCCAATTGTAGTTCCATAAAACAAAACACTCACAATAACAAGGATACTTGGAGTGCAAATTTTCACAAAGCAGAATAGTTATACTTGGAAAAATACAAACAGTATTCATAGAAATGTTTTAGAGACTGGTTTTGTGATGTAGCACATAAAACTGCAGCCCATAGATACTAATTTGAATTCAAGCTTTTTGATTCAGCTCACTGTCAATGCACCTGGAAAAAAACAGAAAGATGTGCCCAAGTCCTTGGGTCCTAGCATCCAAGTGGAAGACTGGAAGTTCCTGGCTCCTGGCTTCAGCCTTGTCACTGCAGCCACTTGGAGCATGAACCAGCAGATGGAAGACCTCTCTAGCTCTGCCTTTCAAATAAATAAAGTAAATATTAGGGGAAAAAGAAATTTAAAAGTTCTAAATAAATTAAAAAAAAACTCACAGATAGGCAGACTTAAGATGGTACTATGCCCTAAACTAATGTGCAAATTCAAAAAACAATTTCTATAAAAGTCCCCAGTTTGTAGAGATTAACAGTCTAATCTTAAAGGTACCCATGATATGGTCTAGGCAGACAGCCAGTTTAGGGTCAGTTGAAGCCACACATTCCCCACCTGTATAATACCATTTGCCTCCTTGAGCATCAAACAATCTGTACCATCGTTAAGTAGAAACTGGAGGGCGGTTTTGTGTTGTCACCACTCCCCTCTCAAGCCCCATCCAAGCCACACTGGGAAGGGGTCACTCTCCTGGTGGTGTGCTTCTTCATTGGCACTTTGGCTCTCTTCACCTCTAACACTCTCAGCCTCTCACATACCCACTGCTCTCTCACTTCACATTGACGAACCCCGAGAAGCAATCTCTCCCTGACCCTTTCACGTTCTGGTCACTCACCCTGAACATGACACTCGTTTGTCTGTGTTCCTCTCCATCTGAATAAACGTTACCACTTGTCCAAGCCATGTTGGTACTTGTGATTAAAATGCTTTTAAAGTACGGGGCAAGAACTTAGAAAACAAATATTTGGCAAAAACCTAGACCACAACATCCAGGACAGCATTCCCATATAGTGCCAGTTCGAGTTTGAGTCTCCACTGCTCAACTTCCCATCCAACTCCCAGCTAACGTGAATGGGAAAACAACAGAAGATGGCCCATGTTCTTAGAGCACTGCACCCACGTGGCAAACCTGGCTCCTGGCTTCAGCCAGGCCCAGAACCGGCCACTGTGGCCATTTGAGGAGTGAATCAGAGAATGGAAGACCTCTCTCAGTCTCTCCTCATCTTTCTTGAAATTCTTTAAAATAAATCCTTTTAAAAAAATGATTTCTGACAAGATGTTACTAGATTGTTCTTGGGAAAAAAATTCTCCAACACTGTTTCTGCGACAATTATATGACCATCTGTGGTAAAAATAATGTTGGCTCTTTATGTCAAACTAAAAGTAAAAACTAATGCAAAATAAACAAAATTAGGTATTATAAAACTGTTAGAAGCAAGCACAGCAGCACACCTTCATAACCCTAGAATAGTAAAGTACTCTTTTTTTTAAGATTTACTTATTTTTATAAGTAAATCAGATTTACAGAGGGAAGAGACAGAAAGAACTTCCACCTGTTGGTTCACTCCCCAAAGAGCTGCAATAGCCAGAACCTAGCCAAGCCAGGGGCTTCTTCCCGGTCTCCACGAAGGTGCAGGTTCCAAAGGCTTTAGACAGTCCTCTACTGCTAGAGCTAGACAGGAAGTGGATCAGCCAGGATAAGAACCAATGACCATACGGGATCCTGCCGCATGCAAGATGAGCACTTCAGCCACTAGGCTACCGCACCAGGCCCTAGTGAAGTAGTCTTATAAGAGGTCTGAATTAAAAACTGGTATACGACCTGAACAGTTTTTTAGGAAAAATATACAAATGGTCAATAAGCACAAGAAAAGATGCTCAGTATTAATAGTCATCAGGGAAGTGTAAACCAAGATCATATTCAGATACCACTAACTCCTTAGGACAGCTGCAATCAGAAAGACAGCGAGTGTCCGTAGGGAAGGAGACAAACTGGAACCCTCATTTACTGCTGGAAGGAACGAATGTAAAAATGCTGTGGTCACTTTTAGAAATGAGCGTTTCCTTAAATAATCAGATACATTGACTATATGCTCCAGTAATTCCACGTCTGATAACAGGTTCACAAAAACACAGGGCTGGGGCCACAGCATGTTAGGCTAAGCTTCCACCTGCAGTGCCGGCATCTCGTTGGGTTGCCAGTTCCAGTCTTGGCTGTTCCACATTTACTAAGCCAGCTCCCTGCTGTGGCCTGGGAAAGCAGAAGATGGTCCAAAGCCTGGGCCCTTGCACCCACATGTGAGACCTGGAAGAAGCTTCTAGCAACTAGCTTCAGATCAGTCAGCTCCAGCCATTACACCATCTTGTGAACAGCAGATAGAAAATTCTCGCTTTTTCTCTCTCTGCTTTTCAAACCAAAACATTTTTAAAAACTATACAAATGGAAGCAGTATTCATAACAGTCAAACTGTGAAAACATCTAATGATTTTATCAATTATAAAATATAATCTTCAACAATATTATTTGCTATAAAAAGGAATAACTTCCCATATTTATACAACATAGATGAACTTTATAATATGCTGCTGAGTATGAAAAAAATCCAGCCACAAGACTCCATTCTTGAGAAAGTCCAGGTAGGGAAATTTCTTAAAAAAGAAAAAAAAAAAAAAAAAAAAAAAAGAAGGGCGTGGGTTGTAAAAGAACAACTGGTCCTGGCACAGTGGATCAATTGGTTAATCTTTTCCTGACAAGCACAATGATACCATATGTGCTATGACAGTTCCCTGGCTGCTTCATTTCCCATCCAGCTCCCTGCTTGCAACCTGGGAAAGCAGCAGAAGGTGGTCCAAAGGCTTGGGACCCTGCACCCACTTGGGAGACGGGGCTCCTTATAGGCTCTGCTCTGGCAGTTGTGGCCATTTGGGAAATGAATCAGTGGATGGAAGATCTGATTTTGTCTCTCTTCTCTGTAAATCTCATCTGCCATTTTAAAAAAGGAGAAGTGGTTTAAATGTGTTAACTTTGCTAAATGTGAGCATACGACTATGGTCATACTGCAGTGGTCATTTATTTTTGGTGCATGTCAAAGCACTAAGGGATAAAGTATTATATCACCAACTTACTTTCAAATGTTTCAGCAAACAAGAAAACTAAGCTAATGTGACAAACACTAATTAACAATTAGTGAATTAAAAAGATACTAGGTCAGCTTTGTGGCTTAGCAGGTGAAGCCTGCCTATTAGGCCTGTATCCCATGTGGGTGCCAGCTCATGTCCCAAATGCTCTACTTCCCATCCAATTCCCATAAGTGGCTTGAGAAAAACAGCAGAGGATGCCTCGGGTGTTTCAGTTCCCCACCCATGTGGGAAACCTGGAAGAGGCTCCTGACCTGAGACCAGCCCACCTCTGGATGCTGTGGCCACATGGGGAGCAAACCAGGAGATGGAAGATTTCTCTCCCTACCCACCTCATTTTCAAATAAACAAGTAAATAAATAATTAAACCTTAAAAATAGACTTTCTGAATATAGTTACACCAGATTCATATGTTTCAAATGAGTTTTCAAAAAATCATTTATAAATTAATACACTTCTGGGGTGGCTAGACAGAGAGGCGCTCAACAACATCCGTGAGGGCTGCATATTTGAGCTGGTTAGATGGAACTAAGCTTTAATACCCACTGACAAGTACAAGAGCCAAATTGGATGTGGGACAGACTGGACTAGTCTGCTATACATACTGGCAAATCAGGGTAGGGGGCAGGCCTGGTGGGGGTTATTGTGGGTCGCTCCAACTAGGCTGCAGCTCCCACTGATTGATGTGAGGGCCAAGTATGTGCTGGGCAGAACCAGGCTGGACTGCAACACCCATTGTAGCCATTTCTGGAGTGACCCGGTGGATGAAAGATCTTTCTCTCTGTCTATCCTCTCTGTAAATCTGCCTTTCCAAAACAAATGAATCTTAACAACAACAACAACAAAACGGTGGAAGAGGCAGTGAAGGACAACAGGGAGGAGGAAGAAGCTGGAGGCACGAGAGCTAGATAGTAAATTTAAATAGCCTCATCTGTGGCATGACACCTAAATTAGCATTTCAAACACTACATCAGACACATTATCATGGACTGATTTCACCTTTCTAAAGCTGCTCTACGACAGGGGGCCAGGGCTGTGGTGTTGCAGGCTGGACCTCTGCCTCTGCTGCTGTCATCCTCTGTCTCTGGTGCTGCTCCAAGTCCTGACTGCTGCACTCTGCATCCAGCTCACACTTCCCATCCAGCTCCCTGCTTATGGCCTGGGAAAGCAGTAGAGGATGACCCAAAGCCTTGGGCCCCCACATCGAAAATGCTCCTGGCTCCTGGTTTCAGATAGGATCAGCCCTGGCAATTGTAGAGCGAATTCTACAATGTAGAGTCGAAACACTCTGTCTCTCCTTTTCTCTGTATATCTGCATTTCCAAAAAAAAGCAAATAAATAAATCTTAAAAAAAATCAGCAGTGGGCCCGGCGGCGTGGCCTAGTGGCTAAAGTCCTCGCCTTGAAAGCCCCGGGATCCCATATGGGTGCCGGTTCTAATCCTGGCAGCTCCACTTCCCATCCAGCTCCCTGCTTGTGGCCTGGGAAAGCAGTCGAGACAGCCCAAACCTTTGGACCCTGCACCCGCGTGGGAGACCCAGAAGAGGTTCCTGGTTCCCAGCATCGGATCAGCGCACACTGGCCGTTGCGGCTCACATGGGGAGTGAAACATTGGATGGAAGATCTTCCTCTCTGTCTCTCCTCCTCTCTGTATATCCGGCTTTCCAATAACAACAATAATAAAAATCTTTAAAAACAAAAAGCAGCAATATTCCAAATGCCTTAACTATAGGAAGGGTAAATCCAAAATTGCAATGATGGAAACATACATTTCTGGGTCTAGATTTTCACTTCCACTTTACTCAATAGGAAGCTAAAATGTTGAGCAACCAAAAATTTAAGGATAAGCACTAACCACTCCCTAGCAAGCAGCATAGAAAGAGGATTTAAGGTACAAAACATGGAAAACCTGAAAATCAGGTGGTGTTTCTTAAACAGGGGGGCTGCGATCACTGATCATTTCAATACAATACCAAAATGCTCTGTGTGTAGGTTTGGGGCTAACTTGAATTTGTTGTAACTATGTCTAAAATCAAAAGTTGCTTTTTCACCATGCTCATTTCCTCAGAGTTCTTTTTCTCTCCTTTCAGGAAAACACACTTGCTTGTAGTATTGGCCTTTCCCTTTCCTTTTTTAAATGTTTTTAACAAGTAGCTTTTTTTTCCCATTAAGATTTATTTATTTTATTGGAAAGACAGACCAGATCTACAGAAAGAAGGAGAGACAGAAAGATCTTCCATCCACTGGTCCAATCCAAAGCCTGGAGCTTCTTCTGGGACTCCCAAGCAGGTGCAGAGTCCCAAGCACCTGGCCCACATCTACTGCTTTCTCAGTCAAGTAGTCGGGACAGGAACCAGCATCTAAATAGGATCCTGACATCCACAAGGGGAGGATTTAGCCAGTGAGATTGCACCAAACCCAAAACAAATAAATCTTTTAAATGGTTTATTTATTTATTTGAAAAACAAAGTTACAGAGACACACAGAGAGAGAGGGAGATCTTCCATCTGTTGTGGCATTCCCCAAATGGCCATGGTTGGATCAGGCTCGAGTTGGGAGCCCCAGGCTTTCCCTGGGTTTCCCGTGTGCATCCAGCCCCTTTGCTGTCTTCCCTGGCACATTAACAGGGAGCTCAGCTGGACTGGAAGTGGGGCAGCCCAGACACAAACCACTGCGCAGATCTGGATGCTGTACTGCAGGTGGCAGCATCACTAACCCGCAATGCTGGCCCCTCCAGCCTGCTTTCCAATTGTGATTCTCCTACTAATCTTTCTCTTACTTAACACGCAGACCTTGGCACTGCAAGACCTACTCTGTGCTCAGAGTAGTTAACAGCGTCCATCGCTCAACTGAAAACTTGCCAGAAGCCACCTTCCACCAGCTTCCCACTTCAGAAATCAGTTGCAGTTTCAGCCACAGTTACTCTATTTGCAAACACAAATACACTGGCAGATGCAAGCTTCTTCATGTATTCTTACACTGTTCATCACTCAGTCCTTTCCTCAATCATGCTGACAAACTTTCTTCCCTATTACCACTAGGCTAGGAATTTTATATCCATTCCACTTAGTAAATGAGTCTTCTTCCTTCACTCAATTCAAGCCTAGCCACCAATACAAGACTTAAATCTTTTTAATGTTATTTTTATTGGAAAGTCAGATATAGAGAGGAGGAGATTCAGAGAGAAAGATCTTTCATCTGTTGATTCACTCTCCCAAGTGGCCACAAGGACTGGAGTTGTGCAAATACAAAAGCTAGGAGCAGGAACTTCTTCTGAGTCTCCGAAGTGGGTGCAGAGTTCCACAGCTTTGGGCCATCCTTCACCACTTTCCCAGGCCACAAGCAGGGAGCTGGTTGGGAAGCAGGGCTGTCAGGATTAGAAATGGTGTCCATATGGGATCCCAGCATGTGCAAGGCGAAGACTTCAGCCACTAGGCTACCATGCCAGTCTCCAGACTTAAATCTTCATTCAGTCCTAGCAATTCCAGGCCCAGCACCATCGTGGACAGGCTAAGCCTCCACCTGTGGCATCACCTGGAGTCCTGGATGCTCCAGTGTAGCTAGGAAAAAGCAGCAGTAGGTGGCCCAAGACCTAGAAGAAGCTCCTGGTCCCACTTTCAGACCAGTCCAAATCTGGATGTTGACATCTAGAGAGTGAACTACTGGATGGAAGATCTTTGTCTCTCTCTGTCTCTCCTCCTCTCTGGTAATTCTGCCTGTCAAGCAATACATAAATCTTCTATAAAAAAGATTTATTTATTTTTATTGGAAAGTCAGATATACAGAGAGATGGAGAGACAGAGGGAAAAGTCTTCTGTTTGCTGGCTCACTTTCCAAGTGGCTGCAATGGCCAGAACTGAGCTGATCTGAAGCCAGGAGCCTTCTTTGTGTCTCCCACATGGGTGCAGGGTTCCAAGACTTTGGGCTGTGCTCAACTGCTTTCCCAGACCACAAGCAGGGAGCTGAATGGGAATCGGGACTGCCCGGAAACAAACTGGTTCACATATGGATCCTGGCACCTTCAAGCAAAGATTTTAGACACTAGGCTACTGCACTGGACTCAAATAAATAAATCTCTTCTTTAATTTTACTTTTTAATAATGATTACAGGTTGATCATGGTGTGAAGGAGCTAGGTTTAGGGGAAATTGAGGGAATTCACTGATTTCAAATTTGCTATTTCTTCCTCTTGTTCCTGAGGGAAGGAGAGAGGCAAATGGGGGAACCACTCATGCCTTTCCACATAACCCAGTGCCTAGGGATGAGGAACTGCCACCTCACATCAACACAGAGTCTCCAGGTATACATATTCTGAGGGTTCCATCCAAGTGGTTTGGATAGTTCTGAAACACTGCCCTTTTCACCGATACAAGGATGATGCCACCCTCCCAATTCCTGTTAAAAGTAACAACAACAAAATAAACTACCAATTCTTCCTCCAAAACTGTTTCCCCACTGTCTAAAGTAAAAAAGATCAACACCCGTGAGCCTGGCTTCTGTCGCCGGTGTGCTGTATCATCTGGGTTTTGCACCATCATCTCCCCATAACGGACTAATTGATCAGGGTAGTGGGAAAATACTGACTTCATCACATCTTTCTGCAATCTTAACAGTGATGACAGGAACAGCAGGGAAGCTGCTGATTGGAAGATATTATGTTCCTTTTCAGAAAGGTTGCAGAGGGCCCAGTTTTGTGGTACAGCCAGTCCAGTTACCACTCAGGACACTCAGGAGTCCATTCGGGAGTGCCACTTTGACTCCTTAGGTACTCTTGCTTCCCATCCAGTTTTCTTCTACTGTTTCTGGGAAGACAGCACCCAAATACCTGGGCCCTTGCCACACACCGGGTGACCCAGATGGAGTAACTGGCATCAACCTGACCCAGCCCTGGCTTTAACAGCCATTTGGGGAATAAATCAGTGGATGGAAGGTTTCTCTCCCTGTCATTAACTTACTCCGTTGCTTTGATTCTCAAGTAATAACATTTCTTTCAAAACAAACATTCCTCTTTCACTCCAGGGCAGTATTTGGCTCAGTGTACCCACACTGTTTGGAAACCTGAATCCCATGAGGTGTGTGGGTTTACCTCCTGGGAGGAAGGAGCTGGTAGCTCATGCATTCCTAGCTTCTGGCTGCTCCAGCCCTGGTTGCTGCAGACCTAGAGGGGAATGAACCAGTGGATCATCTAGCTAGCTGCCTCTCTGCTTTTCAAATAAATAGTACTTTAAACATTGGCTTTGGGCCCAGCGCTGTAGCCTCACAGCTCAAGTCCTTACCTCGCAAGCACCAGGATCCCATATGGATGCCAGTTCTAATCCTGGCAGCCCCACTTCCCACCCAGCTCCCTGCTTGTGGCCTGGGAAAGTAATGGAGAATGGCCTAAAGCCTTGGGACACTGCGCCTGCATAGGAGACCTGGAAGAGGCTCCTGGCTTCGGATTGCTGCAGCTCTGGCTGTTGGGGCCATCTTGGTGAGTGAACCAAATGTAACACTCTAAGTCCTGTACATCTGATCTGCCTTCTCCTATTCCCTAGAAAAAAGACAAAAGGTACGTCTTTGAGGATAACACAGATACTAATGCAAACAACTGAGTTCGTAAGTTCGCGACTATACCAGTAGATCTTTTAATGAGGAAGGTGAGATTTTTCTTTACATCACCTTTCTTCAGTTTTTGTTCCACAAAAGAACTCCAGAACACTGTAACAAATAATCTCCCATAAAACTTCTTTCAGAAAAGGAGACACACAGAAAATGAAGGAGATGAAGGATTTACTGAAGAAGATCTATTAATTTAACACATTCTCCCTCAAGCAAATCAAGTGGCCTTAGGACTATTGTTATGGAAACAATGGACACTCAAAGAAGAGGTTTTGCTTACAAGAAGAAACTGACCAGAAGAAAGCACCATGGCAGTAAGCAAGACGGCTTCACAGCTTCTCAACCATTCAGGAAGTGTTAATGAAAGGTTGTTTACAAGTTCAACACTGCAAACTAGACAAGGTTGGGTAATGGTGGCCCCGGGGCTTGCTCTACTGCCCTTTACTTTGAAGGTTATGAAGTGGGGTGGGAGCACTCACAAAGCAAGCACATCTACTCTGCTGTGACAACTGACTGAGGTGGCCACTTGCCTGGGGACGTCCTGCCAAGCCAGCCAGCACTCCAGCAAACCTACCCTGGACAAAGGGAGACCCAACTCCAAGCCTCAACAGTGTGGACTGGAGCCTCCACTAAGAACTGATCATGCTCCTGTGAGACTTAAACAACAGCACACCACTTAACCCTGCCCAGCATCTTTGACAAGGGCCATATAAGGTCAGGGACTTTCAATAAGGGAATAAAATACTTGCTTCTATACATTACAGAAACCATGTTACACTTCACACAGGCAAATGGACACGTTAGGACACAACAGAGGAGTCACATTCCTTCTAACCAAAGAGAAAAATGCTGTTGGCTGCCAATGTGACTGACATTATACCAACTTATTCACACAAATTCTGGGGTTTGGGGGTTTAACATCTTGGTAAAGACCAGAAAATCTATCCATCTTCCACCAATGCCCTAAACAAATTAAGCACATCAGGAGGTGATCCCAGACGTGACTTTTGTGTCTGCATGCCAGTACAGTGTCCAGTACAGTCCATTGCCCCAATCAGCTTATGCACATGCTGGTGGCAGCAACTGCTGGCTCAGTTCTGTTTCCAGCCCTGTCATCCACAAGATCCAATGGGTGTTGCAGTCCAGCCTCATCCTGCCCAACACACACTTGGCCTTCACACAGAATGGTTGGACCTGCAGCCTAGTCTGAACAATGTGCAATGACCCCCACTAGGCCTGGCCACTGCCCTGGTTCCCGTGCTTGCCAGTATGTACAGTAGACTCGTCCAGTCTATGACATATCCCATTCAGCTCTCATACATAGCAATGGGCATTGAAACCTAGTTGAACCCAACCAGCCCCACTATCCAGCCCACACACATTCTTGTGGGTGCTATTCTGTCCAGTCACATCTGCCGCAGTCCTGGTTTTCATGCTCTCCAGTGGGAGTGGTAACCCAAGAGGGAGGTGCCCACTATTTCCCTACTGGGCTCACTCCCACTCACAGATCATGCACTCTCCAAGAGCTTTGCAGTCTGACTTGACAGAATTAGCCCCCAGTGCCAGCCTCAGCCAGCTGATGCTGCGACAAAGCCCAACCAACACTCACCAACTCTGGTTTATGCTTGCACCAGTAGGAACAGTCAGCCCACCCTTCTTTTTCCCTGATCTAGCTCACATGAAGCCGGCAGATGTTGTAGCCCTGCCTGGTCTGATCAGGCTCTCCAGTGGGAGTGGTGGTCCAGCCCACATTCCCCCTACCTGCCCCACATTTCTCATGATTGCTATTTGAATGCTACAGCTCAGTGTGGCATGGACCGCCTCACCTCGGCATTTGGCAGTAGATGTTGTAGCCTGGCCCAGCCTGACCCACCCCAATTCCAGCTCCCACTGGCGGGGTTTGCAGCCTAGCTAAGCCCAGATGGTACCCAGTCCTAGCCCTTATCCATACTGCTATGTGTTGCAACTGAACCCAGTCCCAACCACTCTCTATTCCAGTGCTCCGATTCGCCAGCGGGTGATGTGAACTGGTTCAGCTTCGTCTGCCCCCAACCTATGCCAAATGTATGCCGGTGGGTACCTTTCCCTGCCTGCCTGCTCTGGGCTGCTCCCTATCATGGTTCTTGCCTTCACCTGCAGGGACTCTGTTCTGACAGAGGAGTTTCCTAGGCTCCTCCATCAGAACCTCTCCTAGTGCCAGACCTCGCACACACCAGTGGATCCATGGAACAGCCCTACTTAGCCCACCTCCTGTCCTAGCAGGAACAGTGGCCTTTCTTGACTGGTCTTCAACCCGTTCTGGTTCTTAGTGTTGGATGTTTTAGCCCAGCCAAGGTTTGTCCTCACTCAGACACAGCTCACACATGGCTCAGTAGTGGCAGAGACCAAGTATAGCCCATCCTGGTCCTCCAGCCCACCCTGGTCCTCCAGAGCACCAGTTGGTGCTGGAGTCTAGCCCGGCTCAGTGCAGCCAGCCCTAGTCCACACTTGTGCCAAGGGACACTGAAGCCATATCCAAACAACAACACAGCCCCCACTCCGGCTCTAGCACACACCAATGGGAGCCTCATCCCAGCCTCGGTGTCCTCTTAGCTTCCCAAACATGCCTGTTCCTGGCCATAGATTGCACTCATGCAATCAGTTGCTCTGACCCAGCTTGGCATAGCCTCTCACCTATCTTGGCCTTTGCCTTACATGCTATAGCCTGGCATCCCTGGATCATGCAAACCAGTTGATATAAGAGTCCAGCTTGGCAGCTTGGCATGACCTGTGCTCCAGCCTCACTTCCATTCTTGCTAGTGAGCAAAGGCTTGCTCGGCCCTGCCCAGTCCACCTTTTTCCATAACCAATCCACACATTAGCCAACAGTTGGAGCTACTTTGCCAGCTTGCCTAACCCCTAGGCCTGGAACATGTGATCATCAGTGAGAGTTAAGACCAGTGAGAGTATTCCAGGTTCTCCCACTCAGCCCACTTCAGAATTCACAGAGCCTTCTAAATCAGATTAGAAGGATTTTCACAATTTCTTCTACAACTCATCTCAAAGAAAAGATACTATTGCTTAAAGTTTCAAACACTACACGAATGGCCTCCCATAACTACTCAACTGTTCTCCAAGAGCCAATGAAACCAAAACTCTCGGGAAAAATGGCTTATGGGCATTGATACCTGAGATTTTATGGGTCTTGTTCTCTTCGGCCAATGATTCATCCTGGCGCCAGCATCTGGGGAAGTTTGGATATCAGTGAGAAGAAAGTCAGGTTCCACTTTTTCCTTAAGATCTAAATTAGGCATCTGCACATCCTAAAAGACCAGAGCAAAGAAAGTTTCCTGAGAAAAAATTAGTTTTGACAAACAGTGGAGAACAACACATTTCCAATAAAGCTCCTAAAATTTCATGAAACCAGATGACAATTCCACTACAAATTCATCTACAGACAAAAGGCAATCCCTACCAAAATTTCAGAATTTATTTGGTAGAAATTCAAACATCATTCTAAATTTCATGTGGAAACATAAATGGCTGGGAAATTTGAAAAAACAAAACAAAAGGACTTCTACTAGCAGATACCATAGTTACTTTAAAGCTACAGTACTCAAAGTAGTGTGCTCCTGAGATTTGCACAGACACATATAGTGGAACCACAACACAGAAAGAGCAGGTATTCCAAGACCACCAATGCATGTTTGAAATAGAAGATAGTTTTTTTTTTTACAAAAGTTTGATTTACACATTAGGCAGAGTATGAGATTACAAATAATGAAGTAAAATAATCACAATAACATACCATGGTAAGAGTTAGGTGAATATAGCCATTGATCTGAAAAAAAAAATCTTATTTTAATTTCACTTTTCCTATGAGAGAAAACACTTTATGACATCTCTTGAACATATTCAAATTGCCAACATCACTACTGTTGCATTTTGGGGTCTGATGTGATGGTTCAGTGACTAAATCCTGCTTTGCATGTGTCAGGAGCCCATGTGGGCACCAGTTTATGTCCCATTTGCTTCACTTCCCATCCAGCTCCCTGTTTGCAACCTGACAAAGCCTTGGGACCTGCACCCACGTGGGAGACCCAGAAAAGGCTCCTGCCTCTGAGCTTTGGATCATTTCAGCTGCAGAGATTGTGGCCACTTAGGAAGTGAACCCGCGAACAATAGACATTTCTCTGTGTCTCTACTATTCTGCCTTTCCTATAAAAATAAAAATCTTTAAAAAAAAAGGAAGAAAATCATATCTGGTTACCAGCATTGGAATGCCGTGAGAGCCAGTCCCATAGAGAAAAAAAAAAAAGTACAATATAGCTTATCAAGGTCAAATCTGGTATTTCATAGACAGCAGACTCAATGCGGCACTAAACAACAATAAAACTACTATACCAATGCATGAGGGGGGAATCGGGTGCGATCCTGACAACCTCTTAACAGGAGGTCATGTGCGTGGAGCAGGGGGGCACTCCAGAGTGGAGCAGGTGGTAAGGAGGAAGCTTGGATCCCAACCATGAAGACTCCCAGATCTTCAACACAATCTACTAATACGAGCAACAAGGACTATACCCCAACTGCCAAGGAGGCCACAGGGAATTGGATGCCCTCGGAGGCTGAGTACTCTGAGGTCACCCACCCCCAACCGGAGCTTCCGCAGGGGATGGAAGAAGTCCAAACACTACCGTGCAGAAACCAACGTCATCGGAAAGACAGCCAGAAGCCCTGAGCGGTCAGCAGACACAGAAGAACAATTAATGTCCTTCAGGACCAGGGAGGAGAGCTTTCTCTGGTCCGAGCCTGGCTCCACCTCTGGACCCCCGCCCTCCCTCGCAGTGACCATCGGGATCGCTTCGAAAACCCCTCACAGCAAACAAACAATCATACAAACTAAAAAAAAAAAAAAAAAAAAAAAAAAAAAACCCTAAAAAAAAAAAAAAAACCCTAAAATAAATAGACAAACAACAGAAAGTAGAGCTTGAAATCTGACAGGGAAGAGCTGGCATGGATTGGCTCATGCCTTGCTGGGTGGGACACAAAGATTGGTCACTCCTCACCATGGTGTTGAGGATTTCCCTGCACACCCCCCCCCCCAAAAAAAATGTTCTGCACCTTAAATGTCGACAAATATCTTGTTAGAGTTAAAAGCCAGTCTGGATTATCCCAAAATCTGCCAAGATCAACAAAATTATACTTCAACACAACAAATGACTAAATAGTAAAATGAAATAGACATGAGACAGCTGAATGGTACCCAGTGGCCTTTTCGGGGTATATAGCAGCCGGTCCGGTCCTGTATATAAACTAAAATTGAGATGTCAATGAACTAATCATAGGTTGTGGTTAGGACTTGTTTTTTTGTTATTTTGTTCTTTGTTGTTTTTTTTTTTTCTTTAACATACTGGTTACTCAAAACTATGTCAATTCCATAATATTGCAAATTGCTGTTGATGTTATATTGGGACTCTTAATTGACTGTGATGATATTATACCAGCTCTGACTTCAGACCAGAAATGGTCTCCCCAAGAAACTGTTCAACCCATCTGGACAACAAGTAGCTGGACTCCATGCTTAATATATGTTTGCAAGGAAAGAATCTTGATTGAATTTGAACTGTAATGCTGCATCAAGGTGGAGGAATCCACCAGGGGGGAGGGGAGGGGGAAGGGGAGGGGGATTCCCAAAGCCTATGAAACTGTCATATAATGCTAAATATTAATTAAAAATAAAATAAAAAAAAGATGGATATTAAACGGGCAAAAGAATAAATCCCATTCCAGACAGGATGGAGGGCCACACAAGTAAGACTTCATCACACTAATCAGAATACCACAAAACTAAAAACTCATGAGCCGCTTAATAATGGAATTTTTCATGCAATATTCTAATGAAATTGGCTGTAAGTAATCAAAACCACAGACAAATCTATGAAACCATGGACTGATTTAGGATTGGAATTAGGGGAAGACCATTGCAATCCAATACAACAAAACAGTTCAGAAATAACACTGTACATTTATGCTCAACTGATTCTCAATACAGGTAGCCTAGCTAAATCAATTGAACAATACTGTTTTAAACAAACAGTGCTCATCACAATTGAATATTCATAAGACCTCCGCCTCAAATAACCTGCATATGTACCTCATATGTTATACATACACAAAAATAAACAGTTCAAGTTGCACATGAACCTCAATATAAGAGCCAATAGTTACAACCCCACTTGTGAGACCCACATCCCACACGGGAGTGCCTGAGTTCAAGTCCCAGCACCATCCCTAACTCAGCTTCCTGCCTGGCACACAACAGATGACCATGTAAGTACTTGAATCCTTGCCAACCACAAGAGAAATCTAGATTGAGTTCCTGCCTTTATCCTGGTTGGGAGTGAACCTGCAGATGGAAGCTTTCTCTCCTCTCTAAATAAAATGAAAATAATGGAATAAGTGAACTCAAAAGGAAATGATCTGTAACAAAAGCTAAAACCACAGAACTTCTACATGGAGAAAAAAAACTGACTATAGCCATGAATAAGGAAAAGACTTCCTAAATTATATGAAAACTAAAACTAAAATCCATCAAAGGAAAATAGGAATCTGCAAACCATTCTTTAAGCAGATACTATCAGAAAAATGAAAACATAAATTACAGACAAGAATAAAGTTTTTGTGAATCATGTGTCTGATTAAGGACTTGCATTTAGTATAACAAGCTCTTACAAGTATACAAAGCCAACCAAACAAACACTTCATTGAGGAAGATACACAAACGGCTAAAACGAACATAAAACAATGCAAATCATCAGTAGCCTTTAGGAAAATGCAGATGTAAACTACAAGGAAATACCAGTACATACCTAATAAAATGGCCATAGCCAAAACAAGAGACAACATGTGTTTGTGAGGACATGGAAAAACCACAAGCCTCTACATTACTGGGGGGGAATGTAAAATTGTTTAACCGCTTTGAAAAACATTCTGACAGCTTTTTGAAAATGAATATAAATGTAATACAACACCTAGCAATTTCACCCTATTAAGAGAAATGAACACATATGTCCACACGAAGTATTATACCTAAACAGGTATATTACTATTCCTAACAGCCAAAAACTCCAACAATCCACTCTTCAACTAGTAAACAAGTAAAAAGCTACATAAATATAATGGAGTATTTTCACCAATAAAAACAAATGAAGTTGGGCCCCGTACAGTAGTCTAGTGGTTAAATCCTCAACTGGCATGCTCCAGGATCCCATATGGGCACCACTCAGGCCCTAGCTGCTCCAGCTTCCCACCTAGCTCCATTCTTGTAGCCTGACAAAGCAGTCAAGGAGGGCCCAAAGCCTTGGGACCCTACACTCATGTGCGAGACCCAGAAGCTGCTCCTTGCTTCTGGCTTCAGACTGCCTCAGCTCTGGACATTGCAGCCAGTTGGGGAGTGAACCAGTAGACATAAGATCCTTTTCTTTTTCTCTAAACTTGCCTTTTGCAATAAAAAAATTAAATACTCTCCCCCTCAAGTGGCCACAACAGCTGCATCTGAGCTGCCAGAAAGCAGGAGTTCCTTCCTGGTCTCCCATGTGGTTGCAGGATCCCAAGGCTTTGAGGCGTCCTCCACTGCTTTCCCAGGCCAGCGGCAGGGAGCTGGAAAGGAAGTGGAGCAGCCGAGATACAAACCAGAGCCCAAATGGGATCCTGGCACATGTAAGGTGGGGATTTTGGCTAATAGGCTACCAAGCCAGGCCCAATTTATCCACTTCTAAGAATAATGTAGCAACTCACCATAAGACTGACACCAGACTGGACCAGCTCATGTGGGTAGGGAATTCTTTCATAGTGCGACTTCAAAAGAGACCCAGTTTCTTTTCCTGGAAGAAATCCCAGTGGCTATACACTTTAGACCACTTCTTTTCTTTTATGAGCATTGCAAAACCTCCTTTGCTGGCAACAATCTGAATTTTAAAAAAGTAAAAATTATTAGTTAAGTAGAGGCAAGCATTCTCTGCTAAATACATAAATTACTCTGGGCTGCAATTTTAGATTTCAACAAATATATGACAACAGTGACATCTGTAATATTTACAGGAAAACAAAAAAAATCAAAAATTAAATTAAAAAAATTAAAAAATTGAATCTTCTAGGCTGTTGTTCTTAAGAGTTATTTATTGGGCCCAGCACGGTGGCCTAGTGGCTAAAGTCCTCATCTTGAACGAGCTGTGATGCCACAGGGGTGCATTTTCATATCCTGGCAGCCCTGCTTCCAATCCAGTTCCCTGATTGTGGCCTGGGAAAGCAGTCAAGGATGGCCCAAAGCCTTGGGATCTTCCACCCATGTGAAAAACCTAGAAGAGGCTCAAGGCTCCTGGCTCCTGGTTTCAGATCGCGCAGTACCATGCTTTGCAAGTCACTTGGGGAGTGAATCATCGGACAGAAGATATTCTCTCTGTCTCTCCTCCTCTGTGCATATCTGATTTTACAATAAAAATAAAGACATCTTTTTGGGCCCCGCGCAATACCCTAGTCACTAAAGTGCTAGACTTTCATACTCCAGGATTCTATATGAGCAGTGGGTTCATGTCCTGGCTGCTCCACATCCCATCAGGCTCCCTGCTTGTGGCCTGGGAAAGCAGTCGAGGATGGCCCAAACCCTTGGGACCCTGCACCCATGTGTGAGATCTTTCAGAAGTTCCCTCCTGGCTTCAGAATGGCTCAGTTCTGGCCATTTTAGCCACTTGGGGAGTGAACCAGCAGACAGAAGATCTTTCTCTCTGTCTCTTCTTCCCTCTGTATATCTGACTTTCCAAAAGAGTAAATTAATTTAAAAAAAAAATTTGTTGGAAAATCAGATCAAATTTACAGAGAGAAAGAGGCAAAAAAGATGTTCATCCACTGCTTCTTTACCCAAATGGCCATAATGGCCACAGCTGAGGTGAGCCAGAAGTTTCTTCTGAGTCTACGACAGGGGGATAAGGTCCCAAAGTTTTGAGCCACCCTCTTCCTCTTTCTCAGACCACAAGCGGGGAACTGTGTGGGAAGTGGAGCCACCAGGACACACACTCAACCACAAGGGATCCCTGCACTTCCAAGTGATCCTTTAGTCATTGAGCCACCATGTTGGTCCCTCTCAAGGGGGTTTTTGTTGTTGTTTGTTTGTTTGTTTATTTATTACATTACATTACATTATGTGACACAGTCCCATAGGCACTGGGATTGTCCCCACTCCTCCCTAAACCCTCCCCTCCATGGTGGATTCCTCCACCTTGCTGCATTACCACAGTTCAAAATCAGTTGAGAGTCTTTCATTGCAAACATATACCAAACACAGAGTCTAGCATCTCATTGCCCAAATTCAATGGCTTGTTGGGGAGACCATCTCTGGTCTGAAGGTAGAGCCAGCAGAACACCATCCCTATCAATTAAAAGCCCCAACATAACATCAGCAACAATTTACAATGTCATGGAATTAATTGACATACTATTGAGCAAACAACATGTTAAAAAAAATGCAAGTTCTTTACCACATACTGTAACTCCTTCTCCGACACTTCAACTTTGGTTTATACATGGCCGGGTTCTATACACCTTAAAATGGCCATAGGCTACCACTCAGGTGGCTCATGTCTATTTTCATTATAGTATTACATTTTACATATAATGTTTTTCATATTGACATCATATCATCTTAAATTAAGGCAAGCATGTGGTATCTAACCTTTCGGGATTGGCTCATTTCCCTCAGCATAATGGTTTCCAGTTGAGCCCATTTGGCCACAAAGAACTGCATTTTGTTGTTTTTTTTTAATAGCTGAGTAGTGTGTGTTTGTTTTTTAAGGTTTATATATTTTTGTGGCAAAGTCAGATAGACAAAGAGAAGTGACAGAGAAGAAGATCTTCCATCCATTGATTCACTCCATGTTGCTGTGCTGCAGCGATGGACTTTGTACACAGAGACGATAATAACATGCGTGGACTGCTGACTGATGGTCAATAGCCAAAGCTTATTAACAGGACCTGACTTTTAAAGGAAGGTTGTCACAAAGGCATCCAGGGAGGAGGGGCTTGAGCCATTTACATCTTAACAGCAAAGTGCCCTTCCCCAAATCTAGCAGGTTCTTTATCTAAACCTGTGAGCCAGGATGTATCCTGCTCATTCATTTCTATATCAATTCTTCCTGGTGCCTTCAGGGGAGATTGACCTGGCTATTGCCTCCCACAACACCAAAGATTCTGAATGTCCTACTACAACTCCCCAAGTGACCCCCAGTGGCCAGGGCTGCACAGATCCGAAGCCAGGAGCCAGGAACTTCCTCCAGTTCTCCCACATGGGAGCAGGCTCCCAAGGCTTTGGGCCTTCCTTGATTGCTTTCCCAGGTCACAAGCAGGGAGCTGGATGGGAAGAGGGTCTGCCAGCATTGGAACTAGGGCCCATATGGGATCCCAGTGCATGCAAGGTGAGGACTTTAGCCACCATGGTATGGTACTGAGACCTCTCCAGTAGTTTTTATACCACACTGAAGAACCATCTGAAAATGTGGCAGATTGGGGAAAAACAGCAATACTTAAATAGAATTCAGTTGGGCCTGGCAGGATGGCTCAGTGGCTAAATCCTCGCCTCACAGAATTGGGAAAACATACTGACATCAGTTAATATTCCTGCTGCTCCACTTCTCACCCAGCTCCCTGCTTGTGGCCTGGGAAAGCAACCTTGGGACCCTGCACCTGTGTGGGACACCTGGAAGAAGCTCCTGGTTCCTGACTTGAGTTTGGCTCAGCTCCAGCAGTTGTGGCCATTTGGACAGTGAACCAGCAGATGAAAGATCTTTCTCTTTCTATAAATCTGCCTTTCGAGTAAAAATAAACAAATCTTTAAAAAACAATAAACACTGACAAGGTGAAATTTAAGAATTCTTCTTGTTATTGAATCTTTCAACCATGAAAAAAAAGAGCTATACAGTTGTTATAACATGCTAAGTAGAAAAACCATAGTAACCACTTTAAATAACTTGCAAAAATTCAGATACTTCCTCTGAACCTTGAGTAACTAGTCCTACAATCTCAATTCACACAAATTCTGGGACCTGCGATGTGAGCTGCTCCAGGTTGTCAGCCTACAGTCCTAACACCCAGAATAAATTTAGGTAATAATGAGGAAGTAACACTCACCTCTAGTTCATTTAGGTGCTGGGGTCTTGGAGTGAAGGGAAAGCTTTTAACTACATATGCAAATGGAGGCTGCCAATCCTAAATAAAAACAAATATTTTAAAACATAGTGGTGTTGCCATTCCCTTAGAATGAGTTCCCACAAGTCATGGTGCCAACAAATTAACTTAGAAATGTTTATTTTGGCAAGACAAATGGTAGTATTCCAGAATTCTTTTATTTAAAAATATTAAAGAAACAATTTTGCATAAACCTCTCCAGTCCCACTATCCGCACCCCACAATGATGCTTTTCCAAGTTCCTCAAGTGGGATGCCACGAGTCCATGTACCACAGAACAATCTCTAGTCACATGCTAAGTATACCAAATGTAAAAGGGAAAATGGGTGAGGAGTGGGAACAGACAAAAGGGTAAAATTAAAGATCAAAAATTTAGGGAATTATAAGCAACATGTTTATTTGTGTGTTGTATAGGGTACTTCATGGTCTATGTTAACCAATGTTCAAATTCCAGCTTCTAGGCACCCAAACCTTAAAACAAAAAATCCACAAAACAATTTCCAGATTGTGGCATAAAAATGAAGTATATTTCAAATAGAGTTCTACAGAACAGTTTTGTTGCGGGGTGCGAGCGAGATCACACCAGACATGTCTAAGGTTTTATTAAGGAGTCTTTATTAACCAAGCTTGATGATAACAGAGCATACTAAAACAGCAGATCACAAGTCCAATCAAAGCAATATACAGGGACCATGCTAACAGAACATACTAAAATAACAGATCACAAGCGAAATCAAAGCAGTACACAGGGACCATGCTCAGGGGGATGACCTGTCCTGGGTCAGCCGAGTTGAGGTGCCAGAGTAACGGAAGCACCTGGACAGAAAGGGAGTGAGCCCCTGCTTCACACACCTTTGAAAGGGCTTGTGAGGGGAGTGGTTATAGAACCATGCAATACTGTCCCCTCTCAGTTGATACATAAGTCACAGGTGGGCAGGAGCGACTTCCTATGTGTGGTGGGTTAAGGAGTTAATTGGCACTCATTGGGATGCAACAGAAACTGGGTTTGTAGCTGAAAAGACTAATTGGACTCATCTGCGTCCAACCCCTGGCCAAATTAGGACGTGGAGGCAAGAGCATACAAGGAGAGGTGAAGGGGCAATCACTGGCTCACTCCAGCAGTTTGATGTGGCCTACGTAGCAGACGTAGCAGCCAGAAACTGCATCCCACCTTGGATATTGAATAAACAGCCAGTATTAAAGTTCACTTATTTTCAGTCATGTCACAAAAGCGTACCATTTGTCTTTTCAAAACAATAAAGACATAATAACCAAAGATCACTGAAGTGAATCTCTAACTGGATAAATCCCAAACTGCAGAGGAAACTACAGTTTAGGAAAAACCTCAGTACTTCACACCTGGTCCACAGGAGCTGATTTGGGGAGGAAGAGTTAAGGGATGGCTCCTAAGAGCATGCTAACCAGGTCCTCACTGACTCGCTCATCCTTTGCAACTCAAACTCAGCAAATAGGAAACGAAATCCTACAGAGGTGCTGAAATAGCTTCTCCTTGTCCTCTCTCTCTGCCTGTCTTGGAATCTGCATTAAGGCTACTGGCTAGAAAAGAGATTCCCAAATTCCCACAGCCAGAAGCTGATTCAACTCCTTTACAGAGGCCTAGGGGGTCTGAACTTGAATGAGCCTTCCCTGGCACAGCAGCATCATTTGAAAGCACTGGTACAGCGGGCAAGAAAAACACTTTGGACCATGATCAAGTTACTCAACCTTGTTGACCATTAACCTCCACCCAACCTTCCTCCCCGACAAGGAGTAAAAGAATCTCATTCCCTTACCTTAAGAATTAGGGACATGTGTGTGTAAAAAAGTTTACAATCACAATTAACTTTGAAAAACCCAGTTCTCTGCTATCATCCCAATTCTGAAACCTGCCATCCTCTGTTTTTTATACAAGGAATTCAATGATGTGTTTTTTCATTTCATTATTAAATAATACTTCCTAAACTATAATAGATACATAGGTAGGTAGATAGATAGATAGATAGATAGATAGATAGATAGATAGATAGAAAGAATAGATAGAAAGAATAGATAAAATTTTAAAACTGGGACTCCTTTTCTCATTCCCAGGGAAGAATTCTTCAGGGTGGCAACGGTCAGTACAGACACCATCATGAGCAGAAAAGCTGCAGCTCAACCTTCCACCGAAGCCTGGCCTTGGGAGGGAGGCCAGAGCATTGACCAGCTCACGCTGCATACAAACACCACCCTGTACCCCACCAACACATACTAGCATTACGAGAAAAACGAAGGAAGGAAGGAAGATCACCAGCCCTGAGGACATAAGTGGAGCAGGCCTTGCAGGACAGCGTGAACCCAAGGCACCTCTGCCCACTATACCCAGAGACCACACTGAGTGCCAAGCCTCAGCCTTCCCTCTCATCCCTGCACCAAGGACTCCAGCCCTCCCAGACAATGCACAAAGGGCCAAGACACTGCCTGCCCTCTTGGCCCCCACACCAAGGGCGAAGCCACCACCTGCGCTTCCCCATCCCAAACGGAGGATCAAGCCGCCTGCCCTCCTGGAACCTGTGCCTAGGGCCAAGCCAACTCATGCCTTTCATGGACCACGTCAATGACCAAGCTGCCACCAGCCCTCCCAGACAACACACAAAGGATCAAGACATGGCCTGCCCTCCAGGAACACTCACTAAGTACCAAGCCACCACCTGCCTCCTGGACCCTGCACCGAGGGTTAAGCCACTGCCTGGCCTCCTAGACCCCACGCAGATGGCCAAGCTGCAACCTCGCTTCCTGGAACCTTCACTCAGTGCTAAGCCACGGCCTGCCCTAGTAAACCCCACATAAAGGCAAGTGGCCACCTCCCCTCCTGAACCCATGAGATGGCCAAGCTACCATTGCCCTCGGGGACCTCAAGAAGATGGCAAGCCATCAGCTGCCACTAACAACCCCAATGGAGGCCCAAGGCAAGGCCTGTGCTCACAGACACCACCAATGACCAAGACACCGCCTGTTCTCAAGGACCCTGCGCTGATGACCAAGCCACTGGATGCCTTCCTGGACCCAACGCCAAGGGCCAAGCTGAGACCAGCCTCCTGGACCATGCACAGAAAGCAAGCCGCCACCTCCCACATAGACCCCGTGCTGATGGCCAAGCCACTGCCTCCCCACCCAGACCCTGTGCTGATGGCTAAACCCCTGCCTACCCTTCTGCCCCACGCTGAGGAACAAGCCACCACCTGGCCTGCAGGAACCCACAATCAGGGCTTAGTCGCGGCCCACCCTCCCAAACCCCACAGGAGTACAAGCAGCCACCTCCCCTCCTCCACCCCTGCTGAAGGCCAAGCTGCTGCCTCCCCAGCTGGACCTGCACCCAAGGACAAGCCACTGCCTGCACTCCTGGACACACACTAAGGCCAAGCTGCTGCCTCCCCTTCCCGGACCCCTGTACCATGGGGGTGTCTTACCTTGTAGATGTCCTTTTGGGTCTGTGGACTCCTCCCAGCAGGCTTAAAGACCAGGCACTTGGGGGCAGCAAAAACTCCACCTTGTGTACCACCGGCCCCACGTCCACCATGGTGGCCACCATGAGGCCCTCCCCAGGCGGGGTGCAGGTGGACAGCAGGTGGGACGAGGGCTAGCTGGAGTCCACAAGCCCTGTCACGTCCACTCACGAGGCCCACAGCACATCTTCTGTCAGCAGAACCGTTCCACTCAGCAGAGTCCAGGGACGCGTCCTCTTCCTCGGCTTCTTTGCTGACTGAGGGTGTGTGGCCGCTGCACCTCACAGGAAGTCACTGTGCGGCCAATCTCTCCGTGGTAGCAACATGCAGGATTCCTCCGCTGTCAGGGACTCTTTTCTTCCTCCTCCCTGACCCCATGGCGCCGGGTGTGCTTCCTCTCCTTGCCCAGGAGGTTCAGCATGGCCAGATGGGGCCTGGGGCTCCTTGCTGTGCTGGGCCCTGGAGCGTGAGGGCAGAGATGCACGGAGGACTGTGCAGGGCCCCAGGGAGCAGAGGTTGTGCTTCCGGAGAGGAGGGCTTCCCCCTCACCGCCACCAGCACCACCTCCCCTGGGTGTCTTGATGGACGTCCAAGCTGCTCCACCTATTGTTAAGAAGAAAAAAAAAAAACAGATTGATTTATTTTTACTGCAAAGGCAAATTGGAATATAGGATGGGGGAGATAGAAGTGTCTATTCACTTGTTCACTCCCCAGATGGCCAAAATGAACCAGGAGGTTTATCTTGGTCCCCCTAGTGAGTGCAGCTCCCTGCCTATGGCCTAGGAAAGCAGTTGAGGACGGCCCAAAGCCACCAGCATAGGAGATCTGAAAGAATCTCCTGGCTCCTGGCTTTGGATTGGCTCAGTTCCTTCCATTGCAATCACTTGAGGAGTAAATCAGCAGACAGAAGATATCCTTTTTGCCTTTCCCCCTTTCAGTACATCTGACTTTCCAATAAAAATCAATAAAATCTTTTTAAAATAAAAAAAAAATAGATGCACCATCTTTTAATCTCTTATAGATCTCCAGCTAATGTGAAGATATCTCCCATGGTGTTAGCTTGAATCATAGAAACCATACATGATATTTTAAAATGTGAGGACATTCCTCTTAACATAGCCTTTTTAATGCCATTGTTACCTGCTGGCAACAATGAAATATATAATGAAATATATATTTCATTAATATGTCATAATATTCACACTTATGAATATAATATATTCATAAATATATAATAAAACAGATTTTGATTGCCTTCATGTTGCTAATAATGCTACATTTTATACTATTAGTATAGACTCCTGGTTGTTACCCCAGTTAGCAGAAATCTCTTTAAGCAACTATCTCTATAATCAGATGTGTTTTGCCCCAAGCTCTAACTATCCAGCCCTAGAGGAAAGTTCTCTCCTTGTATGTTGCATAGTTATCACATAACTGCTGTAGATCTGCATCCAGTGACTTCTTTCACTAAGATCTTTTGTTTGTCCCTGTGGACCTGTGACCCTGACCTCATGAACAGAGCTGAGATTTCCTT
Organism: Ochotona princeps; assembly: GCF_030435755.1. Taxonomy (NCBI): domain Eukaryota; kingdom Metazoa; phylum Chordata; class Mammalia; order Lagomorpha; family Ochotonidae; genus Ochotona; species Ochotona princeps. Next base: position 1,073,949 of record NC_080838.1, read on the forward strand.
CACTGAAGCTATTCAAGAGATGCTCTAGATTCTCAGTGAGGTCCCCCTGTAAATCCATGGGAGTTTGCATGATTTATTTGCCTTCTAGGCACCACAAATCATCTATACTTAGCATAATTTTAGGAAATCTCCTAATGTTAGATTTCTTTTTTTAAATTTCTAAACTAAATGCAAAATTTTAGGCTAATTTGATTACAATGATATACCAGACTTGACGATAGTAATAACAAAACCAATCCCCTAGACCACCAATTAGCTCTCACCTTTTCCCCATACGATTTTTCCTTTTCAAATGCAAGTTAAGCAATGAAGTTATTGCATTCCTCCCCCGCCCACCCAAATATGATTGTACTTAGTGACGAGTCACTCACAGGAAGCCAGAAACCTGCTTTTTAAGCTAAAAAAATTTAAGCCTCAAATTTAAATAGTTCATACTGACTTGGGTCCCCCTACTGAAAGTGAACCCAGGGCTGCGTGGTGAAAAGCACTGACTCCTGCTGAAAACACCGCGTTCCTCACAAACACTGTAAGATGGCATCATGAGCACACCCTGCGATAGGTCAGCGGAACTAGATAAAAACAGCCCCAGTAGAACTCCTTAAGGGGCAGGGCTGGAGTCTGCACCAAGAGCAGCATCCCAAATCCTAACTCAGGTTGCCACATTGGCAGTAGGTTGCTGAGTCTGAAGCAGGCTTTTCTGATCTCCATTAAAAGGGAGCTGGTCATGTGACACAATGCTCCAACAAAAAATATGGTTTTATTGTATGCTCTAATTCACACCAAGACATCACAGAGTGCATCACACAGTCTAAGCAGCCCTCAGACAGGCTATCTAAGGTAATAAACCAGTTTGAGGTCCAGATGCGTGTGGTAAAATTCAACAGCTGTGGTGGCTGGTGCAGCTCCATTGGGCTGACCTTGAAAGCTGTGGTCTTGTTCTTGGTCACTGGAGCAGCCACCCTTGGTCTCCGATCGTCTGAAATCTTTCAGTGCTGCCCACGTTGGATCCTGCCTGGGTTGAGCTTGCCTTAACTTCTGCATAGGAACCCGTGTCTGTCTTTCTCACTGATACCCACAAACCTAAGGAATCCTCCAGAAAAGGCTTCAAAAGATGTTAAGAGATTTCTTCCACTTTAAACTGTATGCCCACACTCAAAATGCTCTTTGTTTATGTGCGCGCACACACACACACACACACCGGAAGTATTTCTTCTATGAAAACATTCAATGTTTCAAATATTGTTAGAGAATAATGCACAAGAAATAATCTTTTCCAGGGCCCGGCGGCATGGCCTAGCGGCTAAAGTCCTCACCTTAAACGTGCTGGGATCCCATATGGGCGCCGGTTCTAATCCCGGCAGCTCCACTTGCCATCCAGCTCCCTGCTTGTGGCCTGGGAAAGCAGTTGGGGACGGCCCAAAGCTTTGGGACCCTGCACTCGCGTGGGAGACCTGGAAGAGGTTCCTGGTTCCCAGCTTCGGATCGGTACAGCACCGGCCATTGCACTCACTTGGGGAGTGAATCATCGGATGGAAGATCTGTCCTCTGTCTCTCCTCCTCTCTGTATATCTGACTTTGTAATAAAATAAATAAATCTTAAAAAAAAAGAAATAATCTTTTCCAAATCTCTAACACTAGATGAACTTTTCCACACCCTTTATCTTCTCTCCATCTCCCCCATTAATTTCTGGTTTCCCTTGTTTCTGTGATTCCTCCCCATCCATTATATAGTACTGTTACAAAGGAAACAATAGTAGGCCTGCTCCAGAGAGAGAAACCAGGGGGACTTCAGGAGGTGGTTAAACACTGACTCAAGGTCTGTGCTGGTTTTTGTAAATGTGGTCATTCACTCTGTCTCGCCAGATGAGACAACTGCTCCAAGCTGCACTCAGGTCAGGGATATAGCCTGCTCAACACAGCCTTGGGAGGAGCAACTATGTCCAACTCTTTTTCTTTGGGTCCTGCTGCATGACCTTGAAATCATTCCCATTTTCCTTTCTCAGATAGCTACCTCATGTGGATCACCCAGGAGTTTCTTCATTTCTAATACTGACCTGTCTTTGGAATCTGCTATAACAATGGACTTAGGTTTCTGACCCTTCATTTCAATTTATATGCCCACACTCAAACACTTTGCTTATGTCCAAACACACACATGTGAAAATACTGAAGCTAAGGCTGCCACAAGTGTTATGGAGCTGAGCTCACAGAATACTGCTTTTATCCTAATCACTGCCAGTTGGTGGACTCTGTTGACCCATTCAACAGCTCTGCATTTTCCTGTAACTGAGTCTCTGGACAGCTCCTTTGTATGTGAGAACGTAATCATTCATATTCCATATAAGGTTCATTTTAATGTAATGACCAGGAGGAGTGCTATGAAGGTAGGGACAGTTCCGGCTTTATTAAACCCTTTAACACTGACTCAACATCTGTCTCTTTCCTCACCATGCACGTGCTTCGTCTTTCACTCTCACTTGTGCAGAACACGTGCATTTCAGTATGCCCTTACATCAGGAGGAATGCAATTGAACACATTTCTTGTATGTAAAAACTCTCCAGGCCTGTGGTTTGGTCACTGTTCCATCGCCTGGATCTTTTGCACCTGTTTTTGAGAATACCTTCCCAATATCTGCATGCATGAGCTCACATGAAATCTTTCAGAAATTAATGTAGACGATGTAGCAGCACTTAGACTTGCTCTTTTTTTTTTTTTTTTTTTTTTGGTCATGGTGTGTGAGTGTGTGTGTGTATGTGTGTGTGTATACTATAGTTAGCATATACACTAATAGAATGGTAGAATGGGCAAGGACAGGAAAGGTGAGACAGAAATAGACTCTACATGTTGCCTGGCTTCTCCTGAGCCTGGAAACAGGAGTGGTTACATGAAAACACCCCAAGTCCAAGGTGAGGGAAAGGACGTCCTGGGAAAGGGCTAATCTGATTGGCAAGTAGGTAGACAGTATTACATGGCACACAGGGTGGGGGAGGTGTGGCTTCCAATTTAGCTCTAAGATAGTCCTTGCCTAGTACCCTAGCCTCAGGCCCCTAGCCTAGTGTGGCAGCATGCCACAGGTATGGCCTACCCAGAGCCCAGAGGCTCCTGGCCTGCTGTTCCAAGATGGATGCAGTATCATGCCCCAGTCTTCCTAGAATGTGCCAGAGACTTGGGCTACCAAAGGCATCAGTTGGGTCACTCTAGCCTCGGGTCTCTGGACTAGTGTAATGGCATGCTGGACCCCACCTGGGGACCCTGGGATGCCTGCTCTGAGCCCAGCCATGTGGGAGGCCACAGGAGCAGACCCATAGGATCCCTGCAGTGGGGATTCTAGCAGCTTGTTAACAGCAGCACGTGGTGGCAGGCCTTGGTTGTTGCCTGTTCTAGATTCCATTGCAGGGGCTCCAGAACTGCCTGCTCCCAGCCTGGCACTGCGCCGGTGGCACACCACACTTCTGAGAATATCCTGCTTTGGGACCCTGGAGTGAAGCATCTGATCTGCCAGCATGATCTACAGGAGTGGCCTGCCTTAGGATCCATGCATGGGGTCCCAGGCTGGCTTCCACCCTGCCTGGGAGTAGCCTGCCCTAGAGGCCATGCATGTGCTGGTGTGGAACCCGAGTGCAGCCTATGCCAACCCAGCAGCAGGAGCAGCTCGCCTTAGGGGCCATATGTAGGGGCCTAGCCTCCATGTTCACAGCCCTGTCTGGCCACTGTCTACTCTCCGAAGTGGCCGGCACAAGGGCTCAAGTGTGGACCCCAGGCCTGCTTGCCACCAGTACTGCCTGCCATCAGTCCAGTCACAAGAGGTGCCAGCCTTAGGGTTGGTGTGTGGAACAACAGGCTGGCCTGTCCTCAGGTTAAAAACAAGAGTTTGGGCTGGCCCCTATGTGGGGACAAATCCAGCAGGACACAGCCCTGCTTGCAACAGTGTGGAATAGGGATTTTAGGGCCTTCGTGTGGGCTCTCTAATCACACATCCACCAGGCCCAGCCTAGGGAATGGGTCTACCTTGGGGCGCATGAATGGGGCAAGGGTTAGACCTGGGGAGTAGTCAAATTTGGGGCACGTTGGTGAGTGCTGTAAGATCTGCTGTGGGAACTGCAGCCCAGACATGGGGTTCCTAGAAGTTCCTCTAGTTTGTCCAGCGTGGAAATGCCCACCTTAGTGAGCTTGCACGGGTACAAAGGAGGGCCTGCCCCAGTACAACTCTGAGTCTGAACCCCTTTGTATTGCCCCTAGCACTTCTTCCCTTGGACCCAGACTATGGGTGATCACTTTTAGGGCTCCTGTGTGGATGCCCAGTCAGGCCAGTCCCATCTGGATTATTAGAGTGTAGGGCCCTTTCTTGGTGTCCCTAGCAATGCCTCCACTTGGCCCAGACTAGGAAGTTGTTCAGCTTAGGGCTCCTCCTAGGAAGCAGAGCAAAGCCCAGCATCAATCCAGCCCTGAGAGTTCAGGCCCTAACATAAGGTCCCTATAGCAATTCCTTCCCTCGGCTTGTCCTGGAGAGAGTTCCACCTTTTTGGATGCCCAGGCAGGACTGTCCCATGCTGACCGAGGGAGTAAGGATCCCTCTTTTGGTGTCACTGCAAATTGCTCCCCCAGCACAAGCCTGGATGAGGCCCACCTAGGGATCTGGTGTGGGGGTTCAAGCAGACCAGCTAGAATAAGTTAGGGCCAGCAGGACAGCTACAGGAGTTTGGAGTCCATTTTTGAGTTCCTGGCAAATCCTCTCCTCAGCAAGACCTGCGGAAATGCTCCTTTAGGAACCCTTTGTGGGTACCCAGGTAGGCCTGTGCCTTACACAGCCAGGAGAGCTTGGTGCCCTGTTTGGAACCCCAAGCAATCCTGCTCTTGGGCTGGCCTGAAGAGAGGCTCCTTTACACACATTTTTGGAGTGCCCAGGCAGACCTGTCCCAGGCTGGCCAAGGGAGTTTGAGGCCCACTTGCAGAGCCCCCTAGCAGTTCCTCACCTCAGCCATGCCAGGTAATCCCAGCTTAAGGCTCATTTGGGGTGCCTAGGCAGGGCTACCCCTAGTACAGCCAGGAGAGTTTGGGGCATATTTACAGGGCTCTTAGCAATATCTGCCCTTGGCAAGGCCTGGGGTAAGACCCATTTTAAGGCCCATTTTGGGGTGCAGAGACAGCCCTGCCCCTAGAACAGCTGGGAGAGTCTGGAGTCCTTTTGTAATACATCTAAAAATTCCTCCCCTCAACCTGTCCTAGGGTGAGGCATATTTAGGGCCCCTACGTGTACAAGTAGGCCTGCCCCTAGCAGAGTAAGGACAGTTTGGGGCTCTCTTTTGGGGCTCCTAGTAATTCCTCCCATCTGGCCTGGGGTGAGTACCATGTGGGCCCCACTTTGGGTGCCCAGGCAGGCCTGCCCCAGCCTGGCCATGAGCATTTGAGGACCTCTATTTTTGCCCCCAGCTATTCCTCCGCTCAGACTGGCCTGCTATGGAGCCCAAATAGTGTCTTTTCTGGTGGTGTCCAGATATGCCAATCCCATGCTGGCCAACAGATTCTGGGACCCTCTTGCAGATACTCCTAGCAATTCCTCCTGTTGACTTGACCTGGTGTGAGGCCTGCCTAGGACTCCTCTGGGTACTGAAGCAGGCCTATTGCTAGCACAGAGGGGTAGTTTAAGGCCCTTTTTTGAATTTGCTAATTCCTCCACTTGGCCATGCCTGCGGAAACACATCTTTAGGCCAATTTGGGGGTACTTGGCAGACTAGCCTCTACCAAGCTGGAGGAGTTTGGGGCCCTTTTTGGGGCCCATACTGACTGCTCCTCTTGGCACAGCCTGGTGTGAGGTCTGCATAAGGCCCTGTGTGGGTGCTAAAACAGGCCTTCCCCTAGGACAGCTGAGGGAGTTCAGGGCCTTCATTTATGGTCCCTAGCAAGGGCTCTCCTTGGCAGAGCCTAGGGAGAGGCACCTTGAGGGCCTCTTGGGGTATCCAAGCAGGTCTGCACTAGCCTGACCATGGGAGTTTGGGGCCCTATTTGGGGCCCCTAGCAATTTCTCTGGCTTGGGGTAGATATATCTGGAAGCTCGTTGAGGGTTTAGAACATGCTTCTTTAAAAAAAAAAAAAGATCTAATTATTTTTATTGGGTAGTCAGATATACAGAGAGGAGAAGATACAGAGAGGAAGATCTCCTATCCAATGATTCATTCCCCAAGTGGCCAAAATGTCCAGAGCTGAGCCGATCCAAAGCCAGGAGTCAGGAGCTTCTTTCTGGGTCTCCCACATGGGTGCAAGATCCCAAGGTTTTGGGCCATCCTCGACTGCTTTCCCAGGCCACGAACAGGGAGCTGGATGGGAAGTGGAGCTGCCGGGATCTGAACAAGCACCCATAGGAATCCTGGCATGTGCAAGGCAAGGGCTTTAGCCATTAGGCTACTGTGCCAGACCCACTTCTGACTTTATTAAACCCTTTAATGTTGACTCAACATCTGTTTCCTTCCTCACTATGTATGTACTTTACTCTTTCATTCTCCCTTTTGCAGAACAAGTGTTATTTCAGCATGTCCTTACAACAGGAGGAATGCAACTGAACACCTTCCTTATATGTAAAAACTCACAAATTCTGTGGTTTTGGCACTGCTCCATGGGCCTGGATCCTATTGGCATGTTTTTGAGGATTTCTTCCCAATGTCTTCTACATGAGCCCACATGAAACCTTCTGAAAATTGTTGCAGACACAATAGCACTCATACTGTTCTTCACATAACTGCCTGCCTTGCTATCAGTTCTCAGTCCTAACTTTGTATTCTTTAGCCTAGCACACGGATACAAACACAGAATACCTATCCTCCCACCATCCAGGTGAATCCTGTGTCATCAGTGACACCTGTATCTTCCAGAATCTTCCAGGTCTTTCTCACTTTGGTGATTTTCACCCAATGTCTCAACATTCCATTTTTGTATTTGTGTGAACTTTGCTGATCCACGTACAGTGTTTCATACAGATGTTGCTAAAGGAAAGATTACTAGGACTGCTTGGCATAGGAACCACATCAAGTTGCAGGAGGCCTTTAAACACTGTCCTTAGCCTGCAGTTCTGCCTCATTATGTACTGTGCTAACTCTTTTCCTCACTGAGTCATGCTGCAGCTGTGAGTTTCCACATGTCTTTTCCATGTGGAAGAAGCACTGTTGAACACACTATTTGTCTGGAACAACTGCTTGATAATCCCTTTCTTTGTTTCTATTCGTTGGTATGATGTTGTTCTTTTCTTCCTGAGAATATCCACCCAATGGTTCACATGTTCATGTTCAACCAAGTCACTTCTGGCTCACCTTCTGATGTAAACCACTGTAATGCACTTTGGACACTCACATGGAGTTCCAAGCTCTGGCCCAGCCTGACCTAGTCCTAGCTATTGCACTTTGAGGGAGTAAACCAGCAGCTGGCTGAGATCTCTTTTTTACTGTCTCTATCTTTATTTACCTCCTTTTCAGTCTCTTTTCCAAGTCATTGTAAGTTAATAAATAAACATGCATTCTGTCCTCTGTAACCCTAGTGGTATATCACCTGTTATGACCTTATTTTGTGACTGGTGTCACTGTAGTACTGCACTCACCTATCCATGTTTTTTTCATCATGGAGACTCGATCCATTTGGATGCAGCCAGCAAAGGCATCTTGTACATGGCAGACTCAGGATACAAGGGCCAAGTTGCTAGGTCTGAGCAACTCATCTGTTAAAAAAAAACGCATTTTAAAAGGAGTAAGAGGCCCAGTGTGGCACCCCTGTGGCTAAAATCTTCACCATTGCACACACTGGGATCCCATATGGGCACCAGTTCATTTCCTGGCAACCCCACTTCCCATTGAGCTCACTGCTTGTGGCCTGGGAAAGCAGTCAAGCGTGACTCTGCACCCACATCAGAGACCTTGAAGAGGCTCCAGCTCCTGGCTTTGGATCGGCGCAGCCCCAGCCGTTGTAGCTGCTTGGGGAGTGAATCTAAGGACAGAAGATCTTCCTCTCTGTCCCTCCTCTCTGTATATCTGAATGTATAATGAATAAATAAATAAATAATTTTTTTAAAGGAAGAAGTCAATAGCTACTCCCACTTTGTTGAAAGCATAGAATCATTATTCTTTTTCTTACTCCATTACAGAGTACTCCATATATTTCATACATGAGCTCAATACCTCCCCCCTTACGTGACCCTCAGTCTATAAAGTCTGATGCTCCTAATAAATGGTGACTATTGAGCATCAGTCAGAGTCCATGTGTGTTATGACAGGCTCTGTGCACCAAGTCCATCACTGCGGGACAGCGACACTTTCCCTAATCTAAATAACATGAGATGTCACACATTAGTGAGTCATTTTTAAAATTCTTATTTGGGATAAAGCACAAGTTAAAATTCCACATCTTAAGTCATTTTGAGGATGGTTGAATGGTCAAATATACTCTTAATGTATGCAGTCTCCAGAACTTCTCACTAAGTATTAGCCTATTTTTCATTCCCCCTTCCTTGTAAGATCCTGGCAATCAGCATTTTGTTTCCTGTTTCTGTCACACTGAACCCTATAATGTCTTAAGTAATAGAGTTTATTTGAAAAGGAGCAAACTAGGTCTTGTACAGAAGTGTGACCAGTCCTGGTTTTTGTAAGACCCTGACTCAAAAGCCTGCATTCTTCCCCACCATATAATTTACAAGTATCTTAAGCATCTTATTTGCCTGTATTTAAGGCAGAACAGGGGGAGGGGGAGTGGAGAGAGACAGAGAAAATGAGAGAGAGAGGAAAAGTACCAGAATGAATGAGTCTCACTCACTGCTTATCCAAATAGCATAGAAGCAGAAGTTGGGCCACAATTAGGCCAGCAACTCAACACAGCTCTCTGATGATGGCAGGAACACAAATCCTTGAGCCATCATCTAGTGCTTCCAAGAATGCCCACCAGCAGACATTGGCATGGGGAGCAGAGCCAGGGCTGGATCCCAGAAAAGCTGCTAAGGAAATCAGGCACCCAAGTGTGTCTTACTTGCAGTGAAAAATGTCATCTCATCCCCCTAGAAACTGCACTGATTCATTCAAATCACATGTGTCTCAGGATGTTTACACCAGAACACAAAGCACTAAACAAGTTCAACAAGCTGGTTGTGTGCACATTTCTGCAATTTCTTTCCTTCTCAGTACTTACTACTCCATGGCCTAGAAAGTTCTTACTTCTTTTTTTGTCTGAGTAGCTATGAAACGTTTAGATAAGCTCACACACCAGCTTTCAAAAACCATTCTCTACTCTCAAACCCCAAGCCATATTTCATGTTGTGCCATTTGAACCCCACAGTCAATATTCAGGATTCTGTTTCTTATCCTGCCCCATCCAAACACTAACTCACCTTCCCAAGCTTATCTGGATGCATCTAAAGTCAAGATCTCTGTTGCCATCTGGTAGACCCAAGAGTAGCGAACGCATCTCACCTGGAGAAATGTTTGCCTGTAAGAAGTGGTCAGAGGGAGTCAGAATCTTTTTCTTGAATTAAAGCAGATGCACACAATCAAAGCCCTTTCTGTTTCAAGTACAATGTGTCCCATTTCACCGATGTGAATGTATCACCATTTGCCAACCCAGGCAACTTGATAATTTTATAGTTCATTTGTTTATTTATATTATGGCAAAATGCATATAAGTTTTAGTAAGAATATAATTCAGAAGGATTATCTTATTTCTTTCAGTGTGAGTCTTATAAACTGTCTTACCTCTTGATTTCTCTGATAAAGACAGAAGATAGGTCCACCTCACAGAATAGGTACGAAAACCTAATGGAGGTTTGCCTTTGCCCCATTCTGGAAGACAGAAAGTCCTTGGCATGTATCTAGATAAAGAAAAGGGACACAGGAAGTGTTTCAGTGGAACACGGTAGAGACCTTGAGTTTTCAAGGTTAGGTCCACCCCATCTCACTCTCCAGCAGAGCAGATGTACAGGAGCCCAGCTTCTGGTGCTTCCTTACAGGGCTCTCAGTTCCAACATGAGTGGCAGGAACAACCTTAGGCTTGGGAATTGGTAGGAACATCACATTTGGTAGCACAACTACAGATAACCAAAACCTAATAAAGAGTATTGAGGTAGCACCTTATGATGGCAGCACTGGTTTTCTATCTTTTGGGCCACTAACATTCCTATTTCCTGGGAATTTTCTAAATTGATGGATCATGGGATAATGATAGTCACTACTCATAAGTTTTAGACAGTTCCCGAATGGACATTACCAGACCAAAGATCCAACAGATGTACACTGGCTCTGTGTCTACAGGAATGATAATGGGATCAATGTGCTTACATCACCTGGTGATAAAGCATCCAAAATTAAGGACCTCAATAGCAATCAAGCACTAAACATTACAAAGTATGATGCTCCTGCCAAAAGACAACAAACACCCGAACTGTAGTTGTCTGGTGAGCTTGGATGAGTTTCTGAAGTTTTGGAATATCTGTTCATCAAATCCTATTCTATTGTACAACCCTGAATGATTTTTTAAATGACCATGATAGCAAGTGTGGAGGGGGTTGATTCAGAGACTCAACCTCTGAATTCAGGAGAATAGAATCTCCACTGTAACATCAGCACTGGCTGATGAGTGGAGCACCAGAGGGATGTTGAGGTCTGAGTGGAACACTAGGAAGGGGTGGGTCGGGCTCAAGTAGATGACCAGGAAAGTAATGCTGTGAAGAAGGAACAGGAGCATTAAGCTTGTGCAGAACAGAAGAAAAGTGAGGTCGATAGCTAGAGTTGGTAATGAGGTAAGGCTGTTTTGCAAGAAAAGCTAGGAGGGGCTCTTGGTATTCATGGCTACAAGGAAAGTGAAGTGGGAGTGGAGGGTTAGGAGGAGGGTGGGGCTTGTGTTTAGGGTGAGGAGGAAGATGGGGTTTATGTGCAGGACGAGGAGAATGAGGGGGTTCGTGTTTGGGACTAGAAGGGGGGTGAGACTGGTGGTTATGACAAGCAGGAAGAGGAGGTTTTTCTTCAGGAACAGGAGATGGGCAAGGTTTGTGCTTAAGATGTGAAAGTGGATGTAGACTGAGTGAGGGACTATTTTGGTGAGGCTTGTGGGAGTGAACAGGTGAGTGAGGCTGGAATGGAGGAGCAGCTGCCAGGTCAGGCTGGGTTGGAGAGGCAGGTAGAGATTGAGCTAATGGAGGAGCAGGACGAGGGAAAGACTTAAATACAGGACCAGAAGGAGTCTCAGGGTGGGATGGAAGACCAGGGAAGTGGGACTGCAGTAGGATACTAGAAGGATGGGGGGGTCACAGCTGTAGGATTAGCAGTCTGTGGTGGATGTGCAGTGACAGAAGGAAAATAACATTGGTGGGGCTGGGTTGGAGGGCCACGAGGGTGAGGTCGGGGCAGAGCAGCAGGATGATAAGGCTCAGATACGGCAACAGGACGGCCACTTGGAGTCAGAGGTCAGGCTGGGGTTTAGGATTAGGAAGGTAAGGCTGGCATGAACTTCTAGAGTAGGGGAGAAGGTGGCGTTGAAAAGCGAATAAAATATAGGGCTTAGCTGACATTTTCAGCTGAATATTCTAGCTGTCCAATGGTGTGACTGGCATGTGCCTGGGCCTACTGCTGCTTTTATACCCTATGTCAACCTATGACAATGTTCATTATGACATGGACACATACACCTCTGGGCAGTGAGTAGGCCACACCCACCAGGGCAATGGTTCTGTGGCATAGGTTTAAGGGTAATCATGGGAGATAGGACATAGCACGTATAGGTCTGTAATAATAGTCCTTGTTCTTGGGGGTGAAATGCAGTTATGCCTATCTACTGATAGACAGAATGGGCAAAGGTCATGGACAGCACTAGAAGGTTGGAACCTAAGACAGTTCTGGTATATTAGAAAATGGGGAAGAAATCAGTCCCCTTGTTTACTGTATTGATTTTTCAAAGCCCCTTCACATCACATATCTGCACAAACACAACGTAATCAGAGCTGTTATGTCCATTTCATTAGTGTGGAGAGTGAGAGACAAGAGAGGGAATTCTCCTGGGCAGGCTGTTGAGGACAGGCAATGGGATAATTGGGGCCAGAAAAGGGGAGGTGGGGCATATAGACTGTTGCCAAAAACATGATCATTATAGTAGTGCCATATCAGAAGAATGAACACAACGGTAAGGGGTAGAAGATGAGGACAGCAGCCTCTACCTCACACTTCCCTCCTATTCAGTGGGGGCTGGCTGGGTGTTCTAAGTGCAAACGTGGGCCCAAGACAATGGCTCAGTGGCTAAATCCTCACTTTACAAGCACCAGGATCCCATATGGGTACTGGTTTATGCCCCAGCTGCTTCACTTCGTTTCAATCTCCCCACTGTGGCATGAAAAATCATGAAAGAATTGCCCAAATCCTTTGCGTTCTGCACTAAAGTGTGAGACCTGGAAGAAGCTCACGACTCCTGACTTCAGAATGGCTAAGTTCTGGCTGTTGCAGCCATTTGGGGAGCTGGCTGACAAGCGGGAGCCTCTGGATATGAACCAGTGCCCATATGGGATCCCAGAACATGCAAGGCAAGGGCTTTAGCCACTAGGCTACCACAAGCAGGCCCAGCAACATGCTTGTAAGACTTGGATACAGTTTCTTGAATACATTTGATGTCTTAACTTCATCATTAGTAGTATCAGGATGTTTTTGCACAGCTAGTATCTACAAAATGTTATTTGACTGGGATCTGAAACAGGTGAAATAATTTTGTTAGAAATTTCAGAAAGGCGAGGATTCCACAGGTCCTCTATCTGGACTAGGCCAAAAGAAAAAAAGAAATGCCAAGATTAGAAAATTCTCATGCCTCCAAGAGATTCCAAACAAACCACATCTATTTACTCCTTAATTACCTTAATTAAAATCAATATTAAAAAGTCTACTGAAATACCTAATGCATTTTATTCAACTGCACTCATATTGTTTCCACTTTTCCTAAAGTTTCAACTTCTCTTTCTAATGGCTGGCGATTGCCAATGGGCTGCTGAGCTATTATCACTGCGGTTGGGTGCAGTTGGCTAATGGCACCCCAAGGCATACTGGGTTTCTCTCATGGCTAACCGCAACTATCTGCTTCTGTACCTAATTGTCATAAGATGCAAATTGATTGATTTGTAATCGACAATACCTGAGTTAGTTGGAAATCCCTAGCTGCTGCATGCTAAAAGGAGCTTACAAACCCCTGACATTGTCCATGCTGAGTGGTGGTTCCCAGAGTGTAGCCGGAGGTGCTGTCACCATCTTGATAAATAAGGACTCCTCCTAACATCCTACACTTGGCTACCATGCCATCGCTCTCACTCTTCGCAGCATTACTCCAAATCAGATTCACAAACAAATTCCACTGCATCACTAATAAGGTTTTTAAAACATTGTGCTGGGCCCAGTGTGGTGGCGTAGCGGCTAAAGTCCTCGCCTTGAACATGCCGGAATCCCATATGGGCACAGGTTCAAATCCCGGCTGCCACCCTTCCCATCCAGCTCCCTGTTTGTGGCCTGGGAAGGCAGGCAAGGATGGCCCAAGACTTTGGGACCCTGTACCCAGGTGGAAGACCTGGAAGAAGATCTGGGCTACTGGCTTCAGATTGGCACAGCACCAGCCACTGCAGTTACTTGGGGAGTGAATCATCAGACGCAAGATCTTCTCTGTCTCTCATCCTCTCTGTATGTCTGTCTTTCTAATAAAAACAAAGCTTTAAAAAAATTGTGCCTATTTTATTGGGATTGTCCATAATACACATTATGAAAAAAAAAACATTATGTAGGAGATAACTATATTCCCAGCCAATTCTGCAACATGAACTCTCACTGCCATGAACACTTGTGCAGTAAAGACATAGCTCACAAAGTGGCTTCCTGAATGAAACAATGCTAATTGTCTCAACACATGTATCTAATTTTGCTCCAGTAATGAAGGGAAGTGATGCTGTCTTAACCCCAACTGCGAAGTTTCCACAAAGTAGAGTAGAGCAATTCTGGAAATTTTCTTCTCCTGCTGGACTTGCTTTTCAACTGTCACTGCCAGTTGAAAAGGATAAGGAAGTGAATTTGAATACAGTTTATATTTACAAAGCACAGACAATTAATATGAAGCAACAATTTTATACAATTTATGGCATAAAATAAGACTCAAATTTCTAAACCAAGCAGAACATAGTAGAGAACAGAAGGCAGACATTAAGAGGAAAAAAGAAAAAGCCCAACAGAATGAAAAGCAGCCATTGAAGTAAAAAATTCAACAAACAACCTCGAGTTCAAGATATCACTTTCTAATATTTGAAAGAAAAAGCAGATGATAGGAATAAACAGATCTCAGAGTTCAGAATTCTGACAGTATATGCAATTTAAGGACAACAAGAGGATGCAAATGAGGAAGCTATTGAAGGACAGCTGAAAGGGGGCAGGGCAAGTTTGGCATAGTAGCTTAATCTCTACCAGGGAAGCAAAGGTCAAATTCTGGAATAGCTGGCTTGAGTCCTGGATACTTAATACCCACCTTCCTCCAAAGGCATGTATTGGAAGGCAGCAAACAATGGCTGGAGCGCCAGGATCCATGCCACCTGTGTGAGAGAAACAGACAGAGGTCCAATCTCTTGACTTGGACCAGGCCCTACACTGTATTATAGCAGATGTTTGAGAATTAGAACCAATGGATGAGAGATCTGTGTTTGTACACCTATCGCTCCATAGCTATATTTCAAATAAAACAGAAACAATTACTATAAGAAAGAGCAGAAAAGGAGGGAGCTGAAAAGGGTAAGAAGGATATATGCAACAAAATTTAAACATTCAATACATGTCTACGAAGAGTCCCAGAAGGAGAAGCTGCAGAAATAAGAAGAAGAAGTACAAAAAGAGATGATGAATGGGTTTTTCTTCAAATCACCAATCCTAGGATTTAGAGTGCGTAGCAGAGAACCTAAGAAATTAACATCTGGACAAAACTGAATGAAATTGCAAAGCAATAAAACAAAGAGATAGGAAAGACAGAAGGAGAAATAGATGATCTATGAAATAATTCAAGGCAGAATTAAAAAAAACAGACTAACCACAGTGAGAAATCTTCAAAATACTGAGACAAAACAACTCAAAGGTTCCATAACCACAAGTACAGGCATTCAAAACTGAGTCAAGGGAAAAACATGATCATCACTGAAACCAAGCTCTAAAGGAAAAAAAAAAAAATTCCTATTAATAAATCCCAAGGATGAGATGGAAGGAAATGCAACAGGAAGGGTCAGAGAACAGGGGATTCTGAGCGAAGAACGGTGGGTAGGCTGGCTTCCATCAGAGAGCCTGGCCAAGCTGTAGTCAGACGCACACACACTGCTGGCTGTCCCCAACTGGAGAACTGAGACGGCAAGAATGGGAACACGAGAACCGAGAGGTGCCCCTCCATCCTGCAGTGACCCCCTTGTGTCTTCTGACACAGTTCAGCACTATAAATGTCAGCTGGTGATGGAGAAATTGTATAGGATCCAGTGTCAGTATCACAAAAGATGGCAACAAAATGTGTAGTTGGAATTGAGAGACAATAAATAAACTCATACTGTGGCAGTGGATAAAATGACAATGAAAGCTTAAATAGATACATGTGTGACTAAAATAATTCCCAATTTGTTGAAATAAAAGTGGGTTGGTAATGAAATTCTTGATGGAAGTAGCAAGGAAGAGAGAGAGTTAAATGACTCTAAAGACCTCATGTAATTTTAAAATGAACATTTCTGAGAGTTTCATACTAAAATGAAAATGTTTGCCACTCCCAAGATGAATTTTATCAGGGCTGATCATGAGAGATGCATATTCCTTCTATGTTGCCCGCAGAAAGCCTCAATTCCTGATACGGATGTCTTAATTTTGTAAGAATTCAAACACTAACTGTTAAGTCTGTGTTAATCCTCCCTATGTGCTTCATTTATTAAAAATTCACATAATCTGAGATACGTTCCATCAGCATTGACCAGCTTAGGAACTTGGTTATTGCTGTTCTTTTCTAGTTCCTCACTTAAGCTTCAGCTACATGACCCAGAAGGCTGCACGCCCTTGTCTTGGAACACCTACCCCAAGCTTGCATTGTCCCTGCCTCATGAAACTTACCTTCTGATAATGTAGCAAGGACCACAAGTCTTGAAGTTCCTGAGGAGTGCTTGGTGTATACTTAAGACAAAACGTGATGTGATGAGTTATCTCATTCATCTGGGGTTGCCAAGTTTTTCTGGACCTGTTAGAAAAATAAATACCAAGAGGAGAGGAAGTGGATTATCAATGAACATCTAGAAAACTACATAAGGGAAGACAGAACACACAGATGCAGTACATTCATTTTAAAGCAAGCAACCATTTTGGAAAAAAAAAAAAAAAAAAAGACTTAGTGACTTGCAGAGGTAGAAGAGACACGGGCCAAGAACTCGGAGAAAGCTTCAGCTTTTCAAAGTAGCAACTGCCCTTCCTCTGCTTCCGCCACCATTCCGTCCGCAGACAAGTCTGTGCTTTACCATACAAGATGCACACAATGACTGAGCAAGAAAATAAGTTCACACACAGAAAGTAACTGAAATAATGACTGACCTTCTCAGAAAAGCCCGTGTCATGATATCTGCTACCATTTTGTACTGCCAAAGCATAGCCAGGTACTCCATGGCAGGCCACAACTAAACACTCCCAGTGAGTCGAGGTAAGCAGGCAATGCTGGGCTGGGGAGGATGTTTCACATTGCTTTTTCTCCATAAATTCAAGGGAAGCCCTTTGGCTTTTAATTCTAAACACTGGACATTCACAAGACTCTTCAATTGATCTGGACAAAAGAAAGAAAGAAGAGTTACATTAAAGCATAGCAGGCAGGAGTTCAGGGTCTGTACTTCCAATAACCAGTTACAAGAATGCACATAATCTGAGTTAGCACCATTAGGTTTCTTAACCTGAGCTTTGAGTTTTCCATCTGTTAAACAATGTTATTAATACCGACATGAATCTAGTGCTGGAATTAAATGTTTGACTATAAAGCTTAGCTCAATACAATGACACATATTTAATGAGATTTATACCCCAGAACGAGGAAGAATACGTGTTGGCAGCAACAGCAAATAAATTCTCAAGTGGGCCCGGCGGCGTGGCCTAGTAGATAAAGTCCTTGGCTTGAACACGCCAGGATCCCATATGGGCGCCGGTTCTAATCCCGGCAGCTCCACTTCCCATCCAGCTCCCTGCTTGTGGCCTGGGAAAGCAGTTAAGGACAGCCCAAAGCCTTGGGACCCTGCACCCACATGAGAGACCCGGAAGGAAGTTCCAGGCTCCTGGCTTTGAACTGGTGCAGTACCGGCTGTTGTGGTCACTTGGGGAGTGAATCATCCGATGGAAGATCTTCCCCCCTCTCTCTCCTCCTCTCTGTATATCTGCCTTTCCAATAAAATAAATAAATCTTTAAAAAAAGAGTATCAAGTGCTACAGTACATTACCTAGCTTGACATCTTCTAGAGCATTAGCCCAGGCCTGCAAGAGGCTTGCTTTCACTGTCCACTCAGAAGCAACCACTCGGAGATGATTAATTTCTTCCTGCCATCCACTCTCCCCAAAGGTGGGTGTCCGCACCATGACTGCAAGGGCTTTGTGAAGGACTTTCAATTGCATGAAATAATCCACCAGCAGCTTGTTCTAAAACAATAAAACACAGGACAGCTTAGTACAGAGCAGGGGTTTTTCATAGCAGTTTATTTGGCTAAGAAAACATTTAAGATATTTCTTGATGCTTCTAGAAAAATAGTTGTGCCTATTCTTCATGCTAAAGCGCTTTTTACAACAATAGTTAAAACTCTGAAAACCAATTAATGCTGTCAGGATGTTTGGGAGGTAGACATTTAGAGAAAGGTAAGTAAAGTTCAATGTTAGCTCCTAGGGTCCAGGGGAACCTCAGAGGTCAATTTCCATTTCACTTACTACATGTTTTCACATGTACCTTAAATTGAACTGGTCGTCCCAGGAACTTCTGCAACTTCTTTACACCAGGGAAGCCACCAGTTGGGCTCCTCAAACAACTCTGAATATGTTCTGAGACTGTCTGAAGCTCTCTGTAATACCTTTAATGGAGAAAAGAGACAGGAGGGAAATAAGGGGCAAATAGCAAGAAAAGTCAATTACTTCTCTCATTTCACTTAGTCAGCAATAAACAGAATAAAGCAAAGTACGCAAAATGAATCAGTTTCAATTTCAAACCAGCTTGCGTTCAAAATGGACTGTACAATACATTTCAATGTTATCACTCCAAATATGAGGCTTACTTCTCTTCACGATGCAGTAGAAGTTGGGGGATCTGACGGACCAAATGCTTTGAAACCAAGTGCCAATGGAGAGGAAGCAGGGCCAGGCCTGGAGCATCCACTTTGACTGTGTCAGCCACCATCCAAAGCCAGTCCCACCACTGCACAGAGCCTAAGATCTAAAAACACAGTAAATCAAGGCTGCTCATTAACATCTCACACGACCTCGACTTCAACAATTAACCAACACTCAATATGCACAAAAAAGTTTTGTTACAGAAGGATATCTGAAGTAACGCTCAGGTACATGGAGAAAGTGAAGGTCTTATTCCCTTAGTACCTGAAGTACAAAGTTTATTTATAGAAAATGAAACTAACTGTTGGATCATACCCTAAGTATAAAAAGGAGCTGCATTATTCTGTATTCCAAACAGCAGATGTAAAAAAAATGTTCTAATTGTTGTATTTATTTGCCAGTACCTAATATCAGTGACTTGAATTCTAGCTATTTGACCAAATGGTTTTAATTCCTACTTCCTGGATAACTGAAGATGTTGGCATTTTGCTAATTCTTCCTGGATATCTATGTCTTCCATGGAAGATTTTTTCAAATCTCCTGATTATTTTTCAGTTTACATTATCTTACAAGCAGTTTCTTCTTTGCTTTTTTCTTACAGGTATCCATAAAAAAATAACAGCAGGTTTAATTTTTCTTACTTTTTCCCACTGCTAAAAACACTAAAAAACCTTTGCCTACCCTTAAGATTACAAAGATTTTCTCCAGGGCCAGTATTGTGGCATATCACGTGAAACTTCACTTGCTGTGCCAGCATCCCATATGGGTGCCAATCTGAGTCCCTGCTATTTCACTTCCGATCTAACTATTAGCTAACACACAAGGCTGCTCTATCTCTGATCCACCTCCCTGACAATGGCCTGAGAAAGCAGCAGAAGATGGCACAAATACTTGTGCCCCTTTACCTACAAGGGAGATCTACAAGAAGCTCCATATTCCTGGCTTCAGCTTGGCCCAACTCCAGCTGTTGTAACCACTGGGGGGAGTAAAACTGATTGAAGAACCCCATGTCTCTTCCTGCATGTAATTCTTTCAAAGAAATACATAAATCGTTGTTTCTAATGTAAACAACAATACAATTTATCAAATAATATTGGACAAATGAGACACTGGAGTTAGTCTTGTCTTTAAATCTTTGTACTAAAACAATCTTACAATAGTAACGGGTGGATGTTTGGTCTAAGAGCTTAAGAGGAAGCTTGGGGACACTTGCATCCCATAGTGTACGCCCCAACTGGAAATGTGGCTGTACTCCTGAGATTGCAGCTGCTTGTAAACATGTACGAAGGGTGGCAGCAGGTGATGATGGTCTGAGTAGCTGGGTTCCTGTCATTCGCGCAGAGCTGTGCTGAGTTCCTGGCTGCTACCTTCAACCTTCCCCAGCTGTCACATGGTTGGGGAGTGAAGCACTGACTGGGAAGGAAGTGTTCTTCTCTTTATCAGTCTTGCAAGTAAGCAAAGTATATAAACTAAAGAAAAACAAGCACCTTTCCTACCTCACTGACACAGGCATCAGACACCACCCCTTGGGAGGACTGTACCCACAGCAGGACTAGTGCATCAAAGAGTTCTAAAAAGGCAGCAAGATTGACCACAATCTCATGAGGCAGGCTGTGATAGCTCTCTGGATCTTAAAATAAATAAAATAAAAGGCATGCCATCAGTTAAGATTAATTTCGTGACATTTTCAGAATAAATTAAGCCTGGAACTTAACATCATTATCAACACAAAGGTCAAGTTTCAAAAGTGGAACTGAAAAAGAATGTGTGCTTGCTATTACTAAGTTTAAATAAGCCAAGTATACCTATAGATATAACAATTATTTATGAAAAATTCAAATTATTTACGAAAACACATATTTAAGTATTTGAACACAAAAAGAAAATCCAGCATAAATGCATATGGGTGGTTAGTTAAAAAGATAAAAAGACAATGAAACTAACAGTAGCTTCTATAGAAATGAAGTTATGCTTCTGTAACTTGGAACTTTGACAAACAGATATCTTTTTCTTGAAACAAATATAAAAGATGAGAAAATGTTCTTTCCTATAATCAAATGCTTCTGCATGTGCACCAGGCCCAGTAGGGCTAGTTGGGAAGTTCTGGCTTCGCTGTGACTGAGCACCTGCGAGTCTCCCTTCCCTCACTGCTGACATAAGCATCTGTCTCACAGGGTGCTGCAAGAGAGGTGGGACACCTGAGATACATTCAGCTGAGGCTCTGCACCGAGTCCAGGCTTGGGCAGTGGTTGGCAGCCACAACAAGGAAGCCCATATGTTTACAGAAAGGCCAGCAGATCAACAAGAATCCATAAACAGTAGCAGCTGCTGCAGGTCAGCAGCATTATGCCATGCTATGCTTAACTAAAGAACGTAAGCACCAATGTTCTTACCTTTATGGAATTCAAAAGACATTCTCAAAACACTATTTAGCTTTTTAACACCAACAGAAGCTAAGTTGGCTTCAGTAAATATCCGTTTCTCCCTATCAAGATATATGATGGTCCTGGAAGAAGATTCAAAATCAAGGTTAGTGACTGGCTGGGAACACCTTCAATGATTTCCTTTATGAGCTGGATCTTGGGGAAGCTGAGAACTTCTACTTCCATCCTTCCCATTAGGGAAGTGAATCAGCAGATAGAATATATCTCTTTCTCTCTCTTCTGTGTAACTTACCCTTCAGGAAGTCAAATTTAAAACTCTACCTGTTAATAGTGGAAGCAACATCAGAGCAGTAAGAACTCAATTCCCCTAGTTTTCAAATACAAGTATAAAT
Source organism: Ochotona princeps (assembly GCF_030435755.1). Lineage (NCBI taxonomy): Eukaryota > Metazoa > Chordata > Mammalia > Lagomorpha > Ochotonidae > Ochotona > Ochotona princeps. The sequence goes on from NC_080838.1 coordinate 1,095,058, forward strand.
TATGAACTGAAACACTGCCAACTTGATCTGTGGCAGAGTTGGGACGAGAGATCCTAACTCCTGGGTTCTTTACACTACATTGTACTCCTTAGCCTCTTTCATAAACTACAAGCTAATGAACAATTTCAAATAAAGGAAATTAATTTGCATCTGGGATAGTCTCAAACTTGTAAGAAGTATTTTTATGGTCAGAACTCTGATGCTATTTCCGCATAAAATCAATGGACAAATTTCTGAAACACTGCTGAGACCCAGAAATCAAAATCAAGTGCCTACCTACCTGTTAGATTTGGCTGTAATATTTTGAAGATATTGCTGATCCCAGATGAGAGAGAATTGGAGTAAAAATTTCTCAGACATGTGGCACTGGCTTCCAGATGAATCTGCACTGCTTCTATGGAGGATGGAGCAATAAACATTTGACTCTAGCACCTGGGTGAAATTGAACTTACAGCAAGGATGAAGTTGTTCTACAGCTATACTATCCAAATAGCCTTGACTCACATGTGAGAATTTTGAAAAGTGGCTGATGTGACAAAAGGACTCAACCATATAGCTTAATATAAATAAACACACATTTATTCATGCTAATAGCTCTCAGTAGAGAGTGGCTATACCCAGCCACTAATTTATTTATTAGAAATACATATTTATATTATATTCAAAACAATGCAAATAAAACTATTTAACCAGGATGGGAACACGCGATGTGGGAAGCCAGCATTCCACATCACAGAACCTCTCAGTTTTCCTGCTAACACAGACCCCAGGAACTAGGCGTGGTAGCTCAAGCAGGCAGGTTCCCCTACTCGTGGAAGACTTGGACTGAATTCATGGCTCTTAGCTCTGACACCCCAGCCCTTCTATTTGTAAAGTAAACCAACAGATGAGGGTGTGCTCTCTATCCTCCTCTAAAATAAATGTATCAAAAAGTATACAAATTTTGTATCATAGACACACATTCACTGATTTATATGAACGTTCCCACAGATTAGAAAAGCTAGTTAATGCAGGACACAGCATTGTGACATGCAGGTTAAGCCACTGCCTACAATGCCAGCACCCCAAAAGGGTGACTGTTTGTGTTCTGGATGTTCTACTTCCAAACAACAATCTGCTTTTGGTCTAGAAATCATCAGAAGATATTGCTGCTGCTTATATGCCACAAGTCACCTGTTTGGCACACTAGGACGAAGCTCTGGGTTCCTGGCTTCAGCCTGGCCAAGGGCTGACCATTTCATTTCAAACATCTATGGGGTAAACCAACAATGGAAGCGTTGTGTATGTGTGTGTTTATGGTGTCTCCCTCATGCTATAACTCTGATTAAATAAATAAACCTAAAAAAAAAAAAAAAAAGACAATGTGAACTCAACTACTTTTTTACTCAACAAAGTATTCTGACAAAGTATTTCAACCCGGGCCCTGCATGATGGCCTAGCAGCTAAAGTTCTTGCCATGAACATGCTGGGAACCAATACGGGTGCCGGTTCTAATCCCAGTAGCCACGCTTCCCATTCAGCTCCCTGCTTGTGGCCTGGCAAAACCGTTGAAAACAGCCCAAAGCCTTGGGACCCTGCACCCGTGTGTGAAACCTGGAGGAAGTTCCTGGCTCCTGGCTTTGAACAGGTGCAGCATCAGCCATTGTGGCTACTTGGGGAGTGAATCATCGGACAGAAGATTTTCCTCTCTGTTTCCTCCTCCTCTCCATATATCTGACTTTGCAATAAAAATAAATACATCTTAAGGGAAAAAAAGGAAGGATTTCATCCCTTTATTTTATTTATTTATTTTTATTGGAAAGTCAGATATATGGAGAGAAGAGGAGAGACAGAGAAATATCTTTCATCCGATCATTCACTCCCCAAGTAACCACAACAACTGGTGCTGAGCCAATCCAAAGTAGGAGCTCTTCCAGGTCTCCCACGCGGGTGCAGGGTCCCAAGACCTTGGGCCGTCCTCGACTGCTTTTCCAGGCCACAAGCAGGGAGCTGGATGGGAAGTGGAGCTGCTGGGATTAGAACCGGCGCCCATATGGGATCACGGCGCTTTCAAAGCAAGGACTTCAGCTGCTACGCCACGCTGCCGGGCCGCATCCCTACTTTAAAAGCCAGACAATATTACTATTGCCTTCTCCTACTCTTAGAATGAAAAAAGTGCAAAGAAAATAAAGAAAATAAGTGTGATTACTTGGAGCAGTGGTATCCAGATTAGAATATGTGAAAACACATCACATACAACATATTCTCCAAGCAGAATAGTTATGCAAAAAAATGCGGATAATAAAAATTAACATAATGTAACAGAATTGCGTATACTTTCCTTACAAATTTTAGTGATGAGAATTTGAAATACCTTAGTATTACATGGGAACAGAAGTTGCTATTACGATATATGTAAGAACAGCCTTTACCCTTAAATTTTTTGTGAGTCTTTCTCCTTAATTTTTAAGTATCTAAAGAATAATACTAGGTCACAGATCTCTGCAAAGAATTCCCTCAGTAACCACTATAACAGTGGAAACACGAAATAAAATGGTGCTGAAGCATTTACAGACTAAGTGTCTATAAATTCCCTCATTACTGGAATTAAGCTTCCTTACTCACAAAGCCCCTGTGCTACGTTCTTAGCTAAGGGAGCTCTCCAAGACAGGCTACATCAGTTCCCAAGGTGCTGCAGTCAGCTGCTTCCTTCTTCCTGCTTCCCAGCAGCATCAGCCCTGTCCATCACTCTGTAATCCTACTTCCCCAGGGCTATGTATTGGATGTACTGCTATTTGAGAATGTTAAAATTCTCACTTTCAAAGTTCTCAAATCAGGACCAGTTCTAATTCATAATTCTAATTTGCAGAAGGCAGAAAAGGAGTAGCATATTCTGCAAACACTAGTCTCATGTATCCAATGCCTATTCACACCACTATCTATCCATATCTATCCACCTGACAACTTACATGCCTGTCTACTACTGAACACTTATTTCTTGCTGATACTCCCCATGCCAGCCCTGCTTCCTCTGCCAGTCTACCTTTCTCAGTAATGGGTTCCACTTCTCATGCAATGATTCAACCGCAGGACCATCAGGCTGTCCTGTCCATTTCACCACAAATCTACACTGTCATTATCTCTTGTCATGGTCCACAGGAAACAACTCCTGGCTACTCTACACCACCAACCCAAGGAGAAATTTCACTGCTCGTTTCCTGTTGCATCCTCATAGCCTAGCAGTGTCTGGCAAATACTACAGTCTCAGTATATACCTGTTACCTGAGTTAATGAGGCAAACAACGCATGGCTCCACAGATGAGTAATATGTACACAGAGGTACTACTACACGTCCACTGTCAGATACTTTGGCAGAAACACAAAAGTTACAAATACCTGAAATTGGGATGTGGTGTTATCATGGGAATAGATCCATCTACCATTCCTCTCTCACTAACAGTGAGGACACCTCCAGGCTCAAGCAACACATTCAAACGATCCAGCACTGATGGGCTGCACAGACAGAATTCAAAAGATGAACACATTGGCACATCGGCTTGATACTACAGTCTCTCACACAGGCACCCACCTACTTCTGACCCTCTTCTTTCTCTCAATAAGGACCATTTGCCCCATTAAGAATTGTGATCTCTTCCAAGAGGAGATGTCTACATTAGTCTCCTCACTCCCCAAAGCACACTGCCAACCTAATGCATTTCACATTGTAAGTACAGGAAATATTTGCTGGCATAAGTGAAACAAAGCCAAATGATAGGAAATTCCCTCAGTTACAGTCCTTTCCTTCCTCAATCCTCGCCCCCGACTTCTAATGTTATTAAATATTTTACAAAGTAGCTAGAGTACCCGGCGCATGGCCTAGCAGTTAAAGTCCTTGAACGCGTCCAGGATCCCATATGGGCACCAGTTCTAACCCTGACAGCCCTGCTTTCCATCCAGCTCCCTACTTGTGGCCTGGGAAAGCAGTTGAGGACGGCCCAAAGCCTTGGGTCCCTGCACCTGTGTGGGACACCTTGAAGATGCTCTGGACTCCTGGCACTGGATCAGCTCAGCTCCAGCCATTCCGGGTGCTTAGGGAGTGAATCAGCAGACAGAAGATCTTCCTCTCTGTCTCTCCTCTTCTCTTTGTATCTGACTTTCCAGTAAAAAATATATAAATCTTTTTTAAAAAGTGGTGAACTTTAAAAGAAAAGAAAAAGAATATAGCTAGATTTCTAAGTCAAATACTCCAGATAAAAAAAAGTTCCAGGACCTTCATGGTAGCCTAGCGGCTAAAGTCCCTAGCTTGCACACACTGGGATCGCATATAGGATTTTACATTACACAGAATCAACAGCGACCTACCCAATGAAATGTCATCATCACTGAGGCACATTTAGCAAATGTCTGCTCAGACAGGAATGCCTGGATTTGAGTCCCATCACTGCTTCCAAAGCAACAGGTGATGGCTCACAGGTGTTGGCTCACAGAGCTGGGTCCCTGCCATACACCTCAGAGACCTGAATGAAGATCCAGGTTCCTGTTTTCTGCCTGGCCCACACCTGGCTACTGTAGCCATAAGGGAAATGAATCCCAGATGATAAAGCTCTCTCTTTGCCTATCAAATAAAATAAAGACAAATAGAAATGAAAAGAAATGAAGACAAATAGAAATGGAAAGACAAATAGAAATGGAAAAAAAAAAAGGATGGTGCTTCAACCTGGGTTTCTACTTTGACAAGATACTTATAACCACAAATTTCAAACAGGTCCATTTGCAATGAAGCGTAAGACTCTCACTTGCAGAAGTTACCATTGTCCAGCAGTAGCCAGTCTCCAGACTTCAGGGCCTGCACCAACATGCTGTCTACCCATTCAAAAGTGCCCTGCCTACAGCCACTGGCTGACTGCATAAGCTTCACTCCAAAACTTCGGAAGTCTTCCACAAGCTTGGCAAACTCTGAAATATCACAGATAAAATAAACATCCATAACACTTATTAAAAATCAATAAAATTTTAAAAACTTCTATTGAAAGAACTGCAGTTCAATTTTGTGAGGTACAACGCAGAATAAATATGAGGATCTTAGGGGAAAGGGGAGAGATTACTGTTTAATCACAGATTAACAAAAATGTTTTGGACAAAAAAATACTTCTTACTTTCTAAATTGATGGCTAAAAGCTCCTGGGTTAATGCTAGGGTGAAACAATGAAGATATTTCTGTTACAATTTAAGAAACTGTAACAGAAGCACAAAGACATCTCCCACCTATTGTTGGATTTCTTCTATCATATGAAAAACGTACTCAGGGTCTGGTGTTGTAGTACAGCTAGTCAAGAAACCACCCACAACAGCAATATCATATACAGGCACCTATTTGAGTCCATTTCCAATCAAGCTGTCTGGTAACCCGCAAAGCTACAGAAGCTCGTCCAAGTGGACAGGTCCCTGTACCCATATGGAAGGCCCCAACGAAGCTTCTGGCCTCTGGTTTCAGCTCAGCCCAGCCCCCAGCTGTTGAGATCATTTCCAAGGAGTGAACCAGCAGAAGGAAGTTTTTTCCTCTCAATTCATCCCTACCTTTCTCGAATAAATAAATATTTTATTTTTAAAGATCTATTATTTTAACTCGAAAGACACAATTATGAAGAAACTGGGTGGCAGAGAGATGTTTCACCTGTTATTTCACTCCCCAAATGGCCTTAACAGCCAGACATGGGCTGGGCCAAAGCTGGGAACCAAGAGCTTCTTCTGGGTCTCCCACACAGGGGCACATGCCCAAGCTCTGCTGCTTTCCCAGGCCATTAGCATGGGGTTAGATCGGAAACAGAGCAGCTCATATGGGATGTCAGCAACACAGGCAGAAGAATGGCTTGCTATGACATTATCCCAGCACCTAATAAATCTTAAAAAATAAAATAAAAATGGAATGCACTCTGCTGGTACAATGTAATTAGTGTATTAAAGTAGGTTTCCTTTACACTGGCTACATCATGCAACTGTCATTAACAACTGGGATTTGTCAAATGCTTTGTAATTGATGGTGCATATAACCTATGGCTAGAGATTTTTCATTGAGTCCTTTGTGTTAGAATTGTTGTATGACCCTTTCCACATCACAAGTAAAATCCACTGGGCACCTGTTTCTGGCTATGAGGGACTACAAGATGTACACTTAACTTGTACCTGTTAATCACAAAAAGTGATACATACTTCAAATATACACACCTGCCTTGGAGTAAGAGTTGATCTTATTGATAAGCTGCTGCATGAGCAGTAGCACTGCTTCCAGTTTATTGACAGTCTCCATTGTGATGCCTTTGCCATCATCTTCAAAACACTGAGGCTTGTATGTCAGGAGGAAGTGACTCCAGGCTCGCAGCACGACCTCAGCATCATCAGTACTGACCAGGAAGCTGTCCCGCAGCAGTGCCCTCACTGTGTCTTCCACCTTCTCCAGCAGCTGCTTCCAAGGTCGCCTAAGATCAACCTACAATTTGGGGAGCACATAATTTAGCCATTGGACACAGAAGACCCTCTATCGATCATGGGGTGGTGCTTTTTTGCCTAAAAAAGGTAAAGACAGAATGTTACCTACTCAAATCCACCCAGAAGCTCCGTGATGTAGACTGCACTGTTCATAGCCATGATCTTTAATGGGTGACCAGTCAGGTGTGCAAGAAGCTGTACCAGGCTGGTCTTGCCCACCGAGGCTGACCCCACATGGATGACCATCCAGCTCATCTGTACACACTTCATGATCGGCTCCAATGACTGGAATGACTGATGCAGGAGTGACAGGGGTCTGCGTGATGGGTGAGGCACATAGGTGCCCCGGGAAAGAACTGAGTAGCCCAGCTGAAAAAATAAAAGCAGTGAGAACTCATGAACATGCTTGAGGATGGCAGGCAGAATAAGCAACAGAAATTTTTCAGTTAAGTAGAGGGTTACACTACTCTCCTCACTTGGATATCATAGGGAGTGATATGAAACAGTCTGGTCCCCAGGTATGGAGTAGAATTTGAATCAAATACATCCTTGAATACACCAATGACCTAAAGAAAAATGATAAAATTGAAGGCAAAAAAAATTACTCCATAAATTCCATTTTAAATAAAGCTTATTTATTTAAAAGGTTTTCACACACACACACACACACACACACACACACACACACACAAGCAAGCAAAATCTTCCATCTGCTGGTTCCCTCCCAAATGGCTAAAACAGCCAGGTTTAAACCAAGACAACGCCGGGAACCAGGAATTCCAACCTGGTCCCTCACTTGAGTGGCAGAGGCCCAAGTATGTGAGCCAGTATCTGCTGCCTTCCCACATTATTAATAGAGCTTGCTGGAAAGAGGAGCAGCCAAGTTCATACCAACTATTCATCCTGCTCTATCAGGAAACAAGCAAAGTGATGAGACTCACTGTATCTTATTTTTATCTTTTTTCTTTTCATTTTTCCTTATGCTTTTAGAGATTCACTATATAACAAAAATCATAATTCCTTTACCTCTTGCAGCCATCTATTATAAGGGCAGACGGAATATGCCATTGTCATGGCATACCCAGCTAAGCTTCCACCTGCAGTGCCAGCATCCCATATAGGCACCAGTTCAGGTGTCAGCTGCACTTCCAATCTAGTTCCCCTCTAATGGCTTGGGAAAATATCAAGGATAGCCAAAGTCCTTGGGCCCTTGCACCCGCAGGAGAGACCTGGAAGAAGCTCCTGGCTCTCAGGTTCAGACGAGTCCAGCTGTGCCCACTGTAGCTGTTTGTAAAATGAATCAAGATCTCTTTGTTTTTTTCACTCTCTCTGTAATTCTGATAAAATAAATCTTTAGAAAAAAAAGGCTACACACATAAAATTCTGAGTTCAAGAAAAGAATAGCCACATAATACAAAACCATTTTGAGAATCCAGTGGAAACACAAGATACCAGACACGAAGGGGCTGTGCTTTCATCTTTTAAGATGCCAGCTACAGGGCCCAGTGCAGTAGCCAGTGTGCACATGCCAGGATCCCATGTGGGCACCAGTTGTGTTCCAGCACCCCTACTTCCCATCCAGCTCCCTGCTTGTAGCATGGGAAAACAGTCGAGGATGGTCCAGAGCCTTAGACCCTGCATCAGCGTGGGAGACCTGGAAGAAGCTCCAGGCTGCTGGCTTTGGATTGGCTCAGCTCTGGCCATTACAACCACTTGGGGAGTGAAATCAGAGAATAGAATATCTTCCTCCCCTCTGTTTCTCCTCCTCTATGTATGTCTCACTTTCCAATAAAAATAAACCTTTAAAAAAAAAACAAAGATAACAGCTACTAAGAGGGTAAAAAGCCACTGAGTCTCCTGACTTCCCAGCACTTTCTTACCTCTGTGCCTGGCCAGATGATGAAGACCTAGTTGTTTATTACTATGGAACCCTACTTTTTTTTTTTTTAAAGATTTTATTGTTATTAGAAAGCCGGATATACAGAGAGGAGGAGAGACAGAGAGGAAGATCTTCCATCCGATAATCCACTCCCCAAGTGAGCCGCAATGGGCCGATGTGCGTTGATCCGATGCCGGGACCAGGAACCTCTTCCGGGTCTCCCACGTGGGTGCAGGGTCCCAAAGCTTTGGGCTGTCCTTAACTGCTTTCCCAGGCCACAAGCAGGGAGCTGGATGGGAAGTGGAGCTGCCGAGATAAGAACCGGCGCCCATATGGGATCCCGGGGCTTTCAAGGCGAGGACTTTAGCTGCTAGGCCATGCCGCCGGGCCCGGAACCCTACTGTTTTAAAGAAGGTTTACGATTATGTAGATCTAGAAAAATAGGCTAACTGCGTCTTCCAAAGTAAAATACTTTATACTGTGAGAAAATAGATAGGGGAACATTTGGCGTGCTTCCTTATTCCTAAAGTGCAAGCAGCTTGACAAGGCTTGGTGTAACTGGTATGAGTATGCCCATTCTCCTCTTTAAGAAGAAGTCAACTTTAATATGGAAAGAAACCCAAAGATCAAGGGAGAAACTCACCTTTTCTTTGTCTTCTCAGGTTCTCATCCTCTTCCCATGGACCAAAAACACATGCTGGCCAGGATCGTAATAATCAGAGAACTGTTCGACGAGCATCAACTGACACCAGCGGAAAAGATCCCGGAGGCTGAACTCCCAGGGTCCTCCTTTTTGGCCTCATTTCTTCTCAACAGTCACTTTGTGATCAATCTGGGAAAAAAATATGGGAAAATAAGGGAAACATGTCCTGCTGCCAGGTGCCACAGTCAGTGTTCCCAGTGTACTACAGGGGATGTAATCTGGGTCAGAGTCAACAGGCTTCACGCAGATTACTTTCTTCCACATAAGATTTCCAAATGCCAGAAGCCGGAAATACTCCATAAGCATTATTAATGAAATTTACAACACAGAAATTAATTCCTGTACCATTCAAATGAGAAGCTTGCCTTCCACAAGAAATTCATAGAATCCTAGGTGATTTCTTCAAATTGAACTTTGATTTGGTAGAGCACCACCACGTTGAGGAAATAGTCATATACAGCTAGGACAATAAAGAACAATTAAAACAAGTGGGTATCTACTTGGTTATTAAAAACGACCATTTTCTTAACAATAGTTTTGTCAATGGCTGGAAACAAAGTACTGGCAATAAATTCCATATCAATTACTGTAAGAGGATCCACAAAAACCTTTAAAATTAAAAAGCAAAAGAAAGTTAATCATTTTTCTTTGTAACATACTAGAAATGATATCCCTGTCTTATTACCTGAAAATTTTAACACTAAATAATCAGGTTTAAGCAATACATATGATCTTTAGTTACAGACATTACTCTTAGTGTATTCCCAGGATGAAGAAAGGTAAAATCTGGTTCTTGCACTGTTGTACAGTAAGTGAAGCCACTGCCTACAGCACCAGCACCTCATATGGGTGCCGATTCAGATCCCAGGTGCTCCCTAATAATTCACCTGGAAAGCAGCGGAAGTTGGTCTAAGCATTTAGGATCCAGAGTTAGACCCAGGCAAACATGCTAGCTCTGACTTGGCTCAAGCTTTGCCATTGTGGCAACTTGGGGAGTGAACCAGTAGGCAGAAGATCTCTTTTTCTGGTTTCTGGTTCTCTCTTTTTCTGTAACTCTGACTTTCACATAGACAAATACAGCCTACATAAAATCAACAACTCTTAAAAATACACGGATTTCTTTTGAATTCTACTCCAGAAAAAAGACAGACATGTGCATTTTTTTTTACTTAGCTTTCTAAACTTTTCTAGGTGCAAAATACAACGGCTTCAAACCACTGCATGGTAGGTATAAAAGTGTTAAAACTGAAAAATTCTGTGAACCTTTCAACTGAAAATGCTCATGATAAAATGATCTTAAAAGATACCAGCCAATTTTTAAACTCCAAGGGATAAGGTACCTCATTTAGTCAAGTAGCAGAAACCAGTTGTTAAAATCAAATAAACATAAATGTAGACACATCCTTCTACAAAGAAAAATTAAAGAATAAGATATCACATAATAACTGATGTGATACTGGAGTTTTACTCAGCTTTCTCACCTCACTGTTTACAAATTCAAATATATAACTTTTAAGGTGAAATTTTCCTAATGGTTTGAACAAATCACATGGACTAGGAAAAGTCAAACACTGTGCCTCATTCCCGAGGGTAGCCAACAGAACCCTGAATAGTGCAGTGATGTTACAATCCTCTGGTAACTAATCAAGTCCCTCAAGTGATTCAAGCTGACAGAAAAGTGATTAACAGAAATCAGTTAAATCAATGTACATAATATAGAGACAAGAAAAGGGAGCCATTAAGTTGGTCCTCTTCCACTGTCACAGTGAGGTCCCAGAAAGCCAGGTCACAGCCATCTCATGACTCCCTGCCTTTCCACCACCAGTTTCTATGGCAACAGTGAATCTCACCTGAGTAAATCTGTTAAGGAAAGACCTGGGTAAGCCCTTCCTACCACCTCCTTGTCTAAAAGGATTCTGACATCCAAAAATCTTTGTCTTTTCATGCTGTACTTGAAAAGTCATCCCCAATTCTGGTACGAAGATTTCTCCTCGATGGTCAAAGCAAGCACTGAGTCCTTCCAATATTGACTGAGAAGCCAGGTTAAGCTATTTAGGGAACAAAGAACATATGTACCTTTCATTATCTGTTTTATACAACTATTAAAACAACAGGGGAATGATATCAGCAAAGTTAGCTTATCTTTAGCAGAAAGCTCAGTATTTAGCATCCCTCTTGTTTTGAACCATGCAGGCGATGCATAGTATTATTCATTAATTCAAATAGATGGTAAAAAGATTTTGGATGTAATAAATACAAGCGTATATCAATTATTCTTAAGTAATGTGAATAAGCATTGAATTAATTTTATAAACTTGCAATCTTCTCTAAAGTTATTGTGACTATATGTACACCACTAATGACCAATGCTGTAAACAAGAATTTCCCAAAAAACTTACCAACATACAAGCTTTTCATTTTCATGGTCTAACACTAATGGAAGGAATAGACAATGTTTCATAGTTATTTTATACGATTTCCCAGCTCAAAGACTGAGTTAAATCTCCAAGAGGGCTTCACTGACATAATACATTCACCAACAGTTCCATGAACAAGAATAATCGCAAGGGGTTCTCATATCAGAAATGAGGAGAGCTGAATTTACACCACAAGGCTGGGGAGGCACATATGCTGTTTAAGTAGTGGAGGAAAAATCCAGTAAAGAAAATATGAATCAATAAAATGCATATGGGGGAAAAACTCAAGACCCTCAATGGTAATATTTACACCAGCACTACAACACATAAATTTTTCTTTGTTTTATCAGAAAATACACAGCACAGGTTAAGCCTCCACCTGCAGCGACAGCATAACATACAGGTGCTATCTCCAATCTTAGCTCCTTCACTCCTAACCCAGCTCCCTACTAGTGTGCCTTAAAAAGCAGCAGAGCATGCTCCAAGTCCTTGGGCCCCGATCCACATGGGAGACCTGTAAGGCGCCCCTGGCTTCTCGACAAGCTGTTGAAGTTACTTTAGGAGTGAATCAAAAGAAGAAAGATCAGTATCCTCTCCTCCCTCTCTAATTCTTTCAAATAAATAAGCCTTCAAAAAAAGTTCATTTTCAAATACAGAAGGTTCTGTGGGCCCTGAATGTATTTCCACAGAACAGCAGAATAAACAGCAGCTTTCAGCATTAAAACCTGGTTCTTCCTTTGCCTAAAGAAGCTACAACGCAAATTACAGGCAAGAACCTGTTCCTTGATCTTCCAGAGAAGGGAGGCTAAACTAATTAAGGTAGAGTTTTTTTCTGCAGGAGAGTTTCTGAGTTAGAAACGTAGAGGGGCTTCTCTTATTCTTAAAAGAAGCTGTAGAGGTTCTCTTAACAACAGAACCTCTCTTCACTAGCCATCAGCACGCTCACTTAGCAAGAGCTAAGGAAAGCAGGACTGCTTCTCCAGCAAATGACCCTGTCCTGGAGAAGCCCTCACCTCATCCAACACCACCCAGTGCCCCTCCTTCAGAGCTGCCAGCAGGGGGCCGTCGCGCCAGGCAAATTCTCCTCCCTTGCCACCTTCAACAGGGAGATCTGCTCCAAATAGGTCTGTGATATCCTTTCAAAGAGGGAAGAAAGGGAGAAAAGCCAGTATTATCAGCCACAGAAAAATAACTGGAGTCTAGGATCCTAAAGCTGAAATGAGAAGCACTTGGGCTTTATATCCTACTCTTTATCCTTATCTGTAACATTTACCCTGCCTTCTTCCTGGAGCCCACATGGTCCCCAAGCACCTTCTCACTGCAATGCTCATGAGTATCACTCAGTCTGAGTTGGTACTCTAGGTTAAAAGTTCTCATTCTTCCCTGCTGAACATTAATTTGTGAACTTCAAAAAAAAAAAAAAAGGAAAAGGAGAAAATCCAGAACATTAATAGCAATTCCTAGGTCCTGTTTCCTAGACGCCATTACAAAAGATACACTGCATTTGTCAGCTCTGCCCTATGTTTTCAAAGGTTTGTTTACAAGCCACTTTATTTCTACTATTTGGTTATTTTTCAAAATGAAAAACTTAACAGAATTATAGTAAATAGACAAGTAGGTAATTCTTTCTCATAAGATGATTACAATACGGCATCTAACTGAAAATACTACTGTAGGTGTCAGCTACTAACAAACCCAGAGCACAGTTAGTTGCAAGATTGAGGTTTACATCAATACATGAAATGTTTGACACTACACAATTAATACCTATTACATAATAACTTCAGTGTAGGAAATTCTATAAATACAAAATGCCACCAATAACTATTCCCATCCACTACAAGATGATAAAGCTTACTGTCTGCTCTGATAAGTTGATTTGAACGAGAGTATGTCCTGAAGCCTTTGCTAATGCTGCCACCAAGCTTGTCTTGCCAACACCAGGTGAGCCTTGCAAAAGAATGGGTTTGTTCAGTTTGGTAGCTCGTAAAAGCCTCTGGGCATTCATAGCGGTAGTGGCTGCACTGAGCTCATAATCGGTGATATTATTCCTGCAGAGGACAGGACCTTCAGGGAGAAAAGCAAAGGCACATGTAAGCTGGACATACCAAATTCAAACACACATGTCAACACCAAATTCTAAGAATGCATCATTGGATTGGTAGTGACGGTCCCTATTTCACCTTTTCCCTACTCTGGTATCCATAAAATGTGGCATACAATCATCAACTCTGCTATACAGATCTAACTCCCTATACACACATAGGTCTAATTACAAATAAATATCTCTGACTTTATAATCTATAATTCAAATCATCAGTAACACTCGTACTTGAATTTTCATAGTAACTAAAAGCCAAGCAATTCCAAGGCTTTCAGGTCACCTAGACAATTAATGATATGTCATATCTTAACTCATATGGTAACCGAAGCACACGAATAAAAAAGTAAAAATTACAATCTCACAGGACTTAACACTTGTGCCACTATATTTCTCAGAAGAAATTCTGGTATTTGAATTAGGAAGGACAGGGTTAGGACAGCATTTGTTTCCTCACCTGTGCAAACAGAAGACTAGCCCAGTACCAAGATATGAGCACACAGATTCTACATAACAACACTGAAAACTATGACTGTGGATTTGGAAGAGATTTAGCACTTACATCATCAAGGCCCATCAAGATGAACACAGTATGGGTTTTTTGTTTGCTCGTTTTTAAGATTTATTTTTAATGGACAGGCAGATATACAGAGAGGAGGAGAGACAGAGAGGAATATTTTCCGTCCGATGATTCACTCCCCAAGCGGCCATAATGGCTGGAGCTGAGCCAATCCAAAGCCAGGAGCAAGGAGCTTCTCTGGGTCTCCCACTCAGGTGCAGGGTCCCAAAGCTCTGGGCTATCCTCGACTGCTTTCCCAGGCCACAAGCAGGGAGCTGGATGGGAAGTGGGGCTGCCGGGATTAGAACCGGCACCCATACGGAATCCTGGCACGTTCACAGCAAGGACCTTAACCACTACACTATTGTGCTGGGCCCAACACAGTGTTTTTTTTTTTTTTAATTTTATTTTATTTTTAGTTAATATTTAGCATTATATGACAGTTTCATAGGCTTTGGGAATCCCCCCCTCCCTCCCCCTCCCCTCCCCCCGGTGGATTCCTCCACCTTGATGCAGCATTACAGTTCAAATTCAATCAAGATAACACAGTGTGTTTTAAGAGGTAACAGAACTTTGAAGGGAGGAGGAAAGGATATGTGATCCATTTGGTCAGAAGTCTGGGATGGAACTGTTTACCAATGAACCTCTGTACATTAACAATTATTAACAGCGATAGAGAAGAATGGAGAGGAGCAGATGACCCTGCAGTGGGAGCAACCACACAAGAAAAACAGGGTTCATTAGGAGACATCTCATTTACTTCTCTCATTAAAATGCTTGGAAAGGCAACCAAGCCTGAATGATGATAAGCATCAGAACTCAAACCAAACTTCTGCTTGGCTACTGGGTTGCTCATTTAACCGTTCATTAATTCACTTACTCAGCCTAGACACTTTGAGCGCCTGTGACTACCAGCAAAAGGACAATCGCCAGGAATAAGCAGCAGAATGAGAGAATACCTGCCTTGAACGGCTCACAAGCCTATTTTTGTAAAAGGCAGTGACAGTCACGTAGTTCAGATACAGGGCTAAATAACCCTGTGCAAGATATTTTACTGACAGCTTAACTGGGACATAGAGCTTTACTGAAAGAAGTCTCTTATTGTAGATAAAAACTAATAAGCAAATGTATTTCTAGAAAATAATCTCTTCATACTTTGCAGTTTCTTTTAGCTTTACATACCATGTATATATTTTGAACCATTCAATTACAATTCTATCAAGTGAGATTCCAATTCAGATAATGTTCAAAAACAATCATGAATACAACATACTAAGAATTAAGTAAAAATCTTTCATCTATGAGAAAATTTTAAGTTCTTAAAAAAATTCTTACCCCTTGGAATAAAAAATGGATGAATTCCCCAAAGGTTATCTATCCCAGTGAATTCCTTGACCTTGAGCATGCTATAAATCTTCAATTCATTTTTCTGATTCTGTAAGTTGGACTATCTTGGAAAGTCTCTTGATAAGGAATTTCAGGCATTCTTCTCGAGCCAAGAGAGCTGTACCAAACCCAGAGGAAGTTACCCCTACAATAAGAGGGTCAGTAAGTCAATCAACACAGCACCAAGCTTCACTAGAGCTCTTACAAGAGCCCGAGCCATGTTCCTCGGGAGCACAGATCTCAGCAGAACTAGAGCACACATGCAACTCTTCATGTGAGCACTTGAAAGAAGAACCTGACACCATCCCACTTGTTTCAGATCCATTAACCAGCAGCTTATTCAGTAAAGCGTCCCAGCCATGCAGTGACCAATCAGGCGAAAGACAAGAGTACCAATGCATCAACACCAGCCACGTGTTTTATTTCTAATCTTCCCAGCTGAACGCCCATAACTTTAATGTTGAATTTTATGATAATTTAAAACAAAACGATGCAAGCACATTAACAGAAATCTGCTCATATTAAGAACTACTCAGTGCTCCAAGAACATAATCATTATAATCATCTCATGCCTGTGGCAAACCTTTTACATCAACTACCTTTCAAAAAACATGAAGAAAAGGAAAATCATTCTAAGTTTCAAACTTAAGGATCCAGTCACATATTGCTCCCATCCACATTCCGTTCTACCCTGGTTCCTTGCCTCCTCCAGCTAACAGACAACATACCTGAACCTATTCCATCTATGTACACCAGGCAGGCGACATGAACAAAAGATGTGACTGTGGAGATGGTGTCTGGCCTTTTCGAATCAGTTTCCTCCACCATTGTGTTCATGAAGTTTACCCACGAGAGGAGATCTCTGATACTGACCACGCACTTTCGGCCAAACTCCTGGCGGGTCAGCCAATCAATGAAATCCAGCATCACTTCAGCTATGTCAACCCCTAAGACAAAAGAAAACAAAGGCATTTGTGGTTTGTAGCAAATTCCAAGAGGGTACAAATGGCCAAAAAGCAGTCTATACTCTTTATGGTGGATTGATTTATGAGGAAGAGTTGCACAGATGCAGTGGTGAAGCAGAGGTGGTGTCCTTTGATCTGCTAGTTCACTTTCAAATGGTTGCAAAAATGAGGGCAGGACCAGAACCAAGCTATGAGCCAGGAATTCAATCTGGGTCTCTCATGTGGGTGAAGAGGACAAGCCCTTCAGCCATCTTTTGCTGTTATCCCATGTGCACCCCAGGGAGCTGAATCAGAAGTGGGGCACTCAGGCGTGCCTGAAATCAGTATTCATAAGGGGTACTGTTTAATCTACTACAACACAATAAAAAGATTCCTGATTTATCAGTGGTTTTACTCCCAAATTTTCGATCTCTCAGTGCTGGAAAAGCATTTGCATTCAGAGAAAATTATAATAATTTTCATCTTAACACCAGCTAGCACTATGTGGGACAGTCCTTTCAACTATCTTGAGCCATTGCCAGGAGCTAGAACTCCCAGTCCACCAGTCTGAAGGGACAAAAAACTCAGAGTGAGTTTTGAACTGTCACTAAGCTGATGCTCAGTAGTTTCTGGGGATTAAATGCATTTTCAACTTAATTCACCAACAGAAACTGAGGAACATCTGTGTTTCATTCGTGATAATGAAGAATGTCATCTTTTTAGTGACATTTAGTTCAGGTCTTCTTCTTTACCCTCCATCATGCAACTCAGCAAATTAGTGAATTCACACACTTTGTTTCATGCTTAGTGACTAGTCTAATGCTCACAATTATGTACCATAAAAGACCTGCCTTGGAAAAAATACACCTTACCTAATTCACAGATTGAAACAGTATCATTTACATTAAGCACAGCCTTTTATAAAAGCTTGTAAAATCGGTATAAAACATTTTATCTTAAAAGTATAACTGCCAACAAATGTCATAAAACAGTAAATTTAGGGGCGGGCATGATGGCTCAACTGTCTAATCCTCCACTTCCAAGCATCAGCTTCCAATATGCATGCCAGTTTGTATTCTAGCTGCTACGCTTGTGATCCAGCTCCCTGCTTTGGGTAATGGGGGAGCAATGGAGGACGGTCAAAAGCCTGAGACACTGCACCCATGTGGGAAACCCAGAAGAAGCTCCTGGCATCAGGATAAGCTCCTGAATCAGAAGTGCAGCAGCTGCACTCGAACCAGTAGCCATACGTAATGCCAGCACAACAGTAGGAAGCTTACCCTTCTCATGGCACCAGCCGTTGTCCAATTTTATTCCTTAATGGAAAGTAAGCGATATAGAGAGGAGAGACAGAAAGCAAAATCTTCCATCTGTTGATTCACTCCCCAAGTGGATATGACGGCCAGAACAGTCAGAGATGTGCCAATCCGAAGTCAAGAGCCAGGAACCTCTTGGGGGTCTCCTATGTGGGTGCAATGTTCCAAAGCTTTGGGTCATCCTCAACTGCTTTCACAGACCACATGCAGGGAGCTGAATGGGAAGCAGGGCTGCTGGGACTAGAACCGATGCCCATATGGGATCCTGGCGCAGGCAAGGCAAGGACTTTAGCTGCTAAGCTATCACACCGGGCCCTATCCAATCTATTTTTGAAACAAGCTTTAATAAGTTGAACAGACATGATTATACATTGAATGAATACCTTTTATATTCTCTAAGAATAAAATAATAATAAAAAACCCTATGTATTGAATCTTAGAATTAAATCATGCCCTAGCTGCCTGTGCCCTGGGAAGGCACGGCCAAGCCTTACCTCCCTACACCAGCGAAAGACCCAGAAGCAGCTCCTGACTCCTGGCTTCTGATCAATTCAGCTTTAGACATTGCTACTGCTTGGGGAGTGAATCAGCAAATGGAAGATGTTCCTCTTAGACTCACCATCTCTCTGTAAATATGCCCCTCTTTGAGGACCCTGGGATGAGTGGGAGGCTGCATGTGGGTTCTCCCTTTTCTCTCCCCTCCCCCCAGACACAAGAAAAAAAATGTAGAAACAATAGTCTTACCCACTCTCCTTTAGTCCTTGTCCATTTATGCCCTAATCAACTATGTAAAGATGATCAAAATAAATAATTAAAATAAATTAATAATAAATCATCAAAAAGAAAAAAAAATCAGGCCCAGTGCGGTAGCCTTGCATGTATCAGGATCACATATGGGTGCCAGATTGTATCCAGGCTACTCTACTTCCCAACCAGCTCCCTGCTTGTGCCCAAGGAAAGCAGTCAAGCGCAGCTCAAAGCCTTGGGACCCTGCACACCCATGGGAGACCGGGAAGAAGCTCCTGGCTCCTGGCTTTGGATTGGCTCAGCTCTGGCTCTTGTGGCCCCCTTTTGAGGCACAAGTAATGGCACTCCTTGTTGCTGGCTACAGTGCAAACACAGTCCTGGCTATTGTAGGTATCTGGGAAGTAAACTAGTGAATGACAAATTTAATCTATCTTTTTCTCTTTGCAAATTCATTAAGCACATAACTTCTAAAAATACATCATATAATAAACAACCTGAATCTTACTGGGCATCTGAATAATTGTTTAAAATTTTTTAATAATATTCTAGTTTCTTCATGTTTCAACATTTTATAATAATTTTTAGGTATTTTTTTAATTGGAAAGGCAGACCAGATTTATGAAGAGAAAGATCTTCCATCTGCTGGTTCACATCCCTAGACGGCCACAACAGGTGGAGCCAATAGGAAGCCAGAAGTCAAGAGCTTCTTCCAGGTCTCCCACATGGGTACAGGGCCATCCTCTGCTGCTTTCCCATGCCACAAGCAGGGAGCTGGGTGGGAAGTGGAACAGCCTGCTCATGAACTGGGGTCCTGACACTTGCAAGGTGAGGATTTTGCCACTTAGACATTGCACTGGGCTCAACCGATTTTTTAATAAAGGGAAAGGAAAAAGAATGTTGGTGACAAAAACACAGTTTAAGCTCTATAAAGTCTTTCTCAAAGATGCAATAATTAAAATGAAATGAAACATTTTGAGTGTCTGTTTATGTTGCTTCCATTACAGTAGTACAGATCATAAACAGTCCTGATTCATTCATTGCGGGCATGGACCATGCAGAGAGTCCAGCATCTTATTGTCCAGATAAATTCAAGTTTCATTGGGAGACCATTCCTGGTCTGAAAGTAGGGCTAGCAGAAAATCATTCCCTCCAGTGAAAGGCCCCTACACAATTTCAACAACAGTTTACAACATCACGAAGTTAATTGACATGGTATTGAATGACCAGTGTGTTACAAAATGAAAGTTCTTTTTTTTTTAAGAGATCTATTCATTTTATTACAGCCAGATATATACAGAGAAGGAGAGACAGAGAGGAAGATCTTCCATCCGATGATTCACTCCCCAAGTGAGCCGCAACGGGCTGATGCGCGCCAATCCAAAGCCGGGAACCTGGAACCTCTTCCGGGTCTCCCACGCGGGTGCAGGGTCCCAATGCATTGGGTCATCCTCAACTGCTTTCCCAGGCCACAAGCAGGGAGCTGGATGGGAAGTGGAGCTGCCAGGATTAGAACCGGCGCCCATATGGGATCCCAGGGCTTTCAAGGCGAGGACTTTAGCCGCTAGGCCACGCCACTGGGCCCGAAAATGCAAGTTCTTAACCATATCCGGTAACTACTTCATTGACATCTCAATTATAGTTTATACACAACTGGCTGCTATACACCTTTAAATAGTTATATGGTACTATTCAGCTGTCTTGTGCCTATTTTCATTTTCATATTTAGCAGCTTAAAGTATTCAAGCGTGATTTCTACTGAACCACTTGAATTTCAGGATAGTGCAAACAGGCCTATACCTCAAACATGCCATATGTAGGTGCAGGGTCCAAAGGCTTTGGGCCATCTTGTACTGCTTTCCAGGCCACAAGCTGGAAGGGCACTGGAACAGCCAGGCTATACACCGGTGCCCATATGGAATCCTGGTGCATTCAGGACTAGGCCTTAGCTGCTGGGCTACCGTGCCAGGTCTTCAAGATTTTTTTTTTTAAAGCTTCACAGTTTCAGAATCAAAACATCAAATCTGTTTCTTGGCACATAGACAATACCACAGAATGCTCTAGTTTCGGGGCTCTGTATGTTAACTTGTCAGGTCAGCTTAAGTTTTCATAGGCAACACTGACCAAGGTCTACTTAAAGGAAAGCAACATTTTGGTTTTGCATCATCAGCAGGCAGAACCAATGAGAGATGAAATGATTGCTAAGACCAAGCTGGTGATTGACCCGGTGCGATAGCGAAGCAGTTAAAGTCCTTGCCTTGAACATGCTGGAATCCCTTATGGTCACTGGTTCTAATCCCGGCAGCCCCACTTCCCATCCAGCTTCCCTGCTTGTGGCCTGGGAAAGCAGTAGAGGACGGCCCAGAGCTTTGGGACCCTGCTCATGAACTGGGGTCCTGACACTTGCAAGGTGAGGATTTTGCCACTTAGACATTGCACTGGGCTCAACCGATTTTTTAATAAAGGGAAAGGAAAAAGAATGTTGGTGACAAAAACACAGTTTAAGCTCTATAAAGTCTTTCTCAAAGATGCAATAATTAAAATGAAATGAAACATTTTGAGTGTCTGTTTATGTTGTTTCCATTTCACTACAACCTATTTCCTTTAACACTATGTACACACATGGTTACACACGCTCCTAGCACACACCTCCATTTAACCCAGTGAACCACACTGCTGCCACCTGTCGACTAATCTTTATGATCCATTCTGCTCAGGGACAATCCTGGATGAAGATTACAATTGATAATCTGAATCAAATCTTCACGGTTTGTACTCTGAGGACACCATATTTCCGTAAACCGATTTCTCAAGGCAGGAGACAACTATAATGAACACAAATCCTAATGTGAATTTTAAACCTGAGCCTATGAAACTGTGTCATAAAATGAGAAACAAACAAACAAACAAACAAACAAAACCTTTGAGCAAAGCACCTGGCTCCAGGCTTCAGATCAGCTCAAAACCAAGCGTAGCTGCCACCTGGGGATAGAGCTAATGGATGGACGATCTTTCTCTCTGTATCTCCTTCTCTCTGTAAATCTGACTTTCAAGTAAAAAAAAAAAAAAACTTTAAAATAAAAACACTTTGAGCTTAAAAAGAAAAACTTAAAAGGTTCAGAAAAGACAAAGAAAGAACTTCCATCCACGCATTCATTCCCCAAATGCCTGCAACATCTAGTGTTCCGCCAGGCAATGCTAGGAATAGAAAGATAAGAATTAAATCCAGATGCCCAAGATGGGTGAAAGGGATCTGCCACTTCACTTGCTGCTTCCTAGGGCATACATTAGCTGATATGGCATGTAGGTGTTCCAAACAACATCTCAGTCGATAGGCCAAACACCCACACAATTTATTTCATTCTCTCCCTTCTCTTTTACTTACTGTATTTTCTCTTCAGACACTGAAGGTAATAATCCTTCTTCCTATGCTACTGAGAAAAAGTAGGTGTAAAATACATTTCAAACACAAACTAAGTTAGCAAGAATCTTAACTGCCTACATTCAAGATCAACTCCCCCATTCCTTCTTATCATTTCTGACCTATTACCATACCATACTGCTCTCTAACTTGAGCACAACTGGAATCTAGCACATAATGATGACTTTTCTCCACTGAGAGACTTTGCACACCTGAAAGTCACAGGGTGGCTGGCTCCTAGCTGTGTCTCAATAGAGCCTTACAGACAGAGGTAACTGTCCCATGCCCTTCACTTTAGCACCACTGTGACCTGACCCTACACAATCTACGTGTAGCTCCACCTGCAAAACAACAAGAGGCTCCTATGATTATTTTGGCCACTTCAACACTCATGAAATGTTTTAGACCAGCATTTAGGAAAGTAGACTTTACAGACAGTGCCTGAGCTTAAATTTCAGTTCCAGCTTTTCTTATCAAAAACATGAATGTTTTGCAGAGCCCTTAAGAGCACTTGTCAGAATAATGGAAAAAGCACTGAGCACTGTGCAATCTTAGAAAAGAGGGTATTTCAGGAACATGCACAAGGATAGTCATCAAATGAGAAAGTGCGAATCAAACTTATGTTTGTAATTTAATAGTAAATCTAAAGTGTCTTTTCACAGTTTTGCTCTTACCCAGTTTCTAACTCCACATAACACTTCAGGTCATATTTATGGATGGCAATAATAAATTGCAATTAAGGAAACACAGTTTTTACCTCTTTTTTCCAAAGTCACCCCCAGGGTTCATGGTGGCTAAGATACGGAATTTTTTCCCAGCAGTCAACAGCTCCACTTCATTATCCTTATCCTCTGAGCTCCCTTTCTCAGCTAACACCAGAAGCTTCTTCACCTCAAGGACGCTGAAAGAAATTCAGACAAGGTTTACACATTGTACTTTGCAGTCTTTGACAACTTTTCTTAACATTTATTTTTATTTGAAAGACAGGGTCATACAGGTGGAGAAAGACATAGGGACATCTTTCACTCACTAGTTCACTCTTCAAATGGCCGTAACAGCCAAGGCTGTGCCAGGCCATAACCAGGAGTTCTTCCAGGGCTCCCATCTGAGTTAGAGGCCCACATACTCAAATCATCTTGTGCTGTTTTCCCAGGGTCGATAACAGGGAGTGGGGACAGAAGTAGAGTAGCTGGGATATGAACCACCTATGGCCACGTGAGATGCAGGTGTTGCAGTCAGTGACTTACACCCACACCTTAGCACTAACCCCTCTGACAGTCTTTAAAGAAATCGCATTTACTTTTACCATATTGGTTACTCATTACTATGTCAATTAATTCCATGGTGATGTAAATTTTTGCTGATGGTATGTTGGAGCTTTTAATTGATCGGGATGATACTCTGCTGGCTCTGTCTTCAGACCAGAGAGGGTATACCTAAGAAGCCGTTGAACTTGACTAGACAATAAGATGCTGGACTCTGTGTTTGGTATATGCTTGCAATGGGGGAATCTCAACTGAACTTGAACTGTGGTTATGCAACAAGGTGGAGGAATCCACCATGGTGGGAGGGTTTGGGGAGGGGTGGGGAGAATCCCAGTACCTATGAAACTGTGTCACATAATACAATGTAATTAATGAATTTAAAATAAAATTAAAAAAAAAAGAAAAAAAAGAAACACCTCCCCTGCTAAGCCAGCTCTTTCCTGCATGACTTCCTATCATAAGTTTAAAATGACTCACTATTGCAATGTTTAATCAGAGGAAAACTCCCTCTAAGGTGGACTATGTCAGCCAGTGGAGTCTGGAGATTTCATTGTGCTTAGAATGGCAAAATTGGCGGCAATTCAGAACTGCTGAATTATCAAAACCACTTGATCAGTGCCCTCAGAGCATGCCCCACATCGGAGACCCTGGGATGGGTGGGAGGCTGGGTGGGACTTCTCCCTTTATGTCTTCCCCTCTTCCCAGACACAGGAAGAAAAAAAACAGAAAATGTGGAAATAATGGTTTTACCCACTTTCCTGAAGCCCTTGACCTTTTGCACCCCAATTAACTATGTAAAGATCATCAACATAAAGTAATAAGAAAAAAGTCCCTTTTCTATTATTCCTTCTTCAGGCTCGTCTTGTAAGTCTCTTCCTTTGTCTTTACGCCTTTCCAATAAACGAATAAAGAAGAAAAAACAAGGAAAGCAAGTGCTCTTTTTAAAAAGAATTTTTACCCCAGCCATATGCTGGCAGTGAAAAACAGGGCAAATGGAGATTCTAAGGTGGACTATGTCAATCAGAAGATTCTTCAGCAACCACATCGTGCTTGGAATGGCGAGACTGGCAGCAATTCATAACCGCTGAATTATCAAAACCACTTGAGCAAGACCCCCGGTGCATGCCCCACATCGGGGACCTGGGATGGGTAAGAGACTGGGTGGGGCTTCTCCCTTTATCGCCTCTGTTACCCCAGATATAGGAAAAAATTTGAGAAAATAGTTTTACCCCCTCCCCTCTCAAAAAATTTTTTATAAATAAATTTAAAAGACCAGTTTAAAGGACTAAGAATTCGTTAATGATTACAGTGAGAGGTGGAAGCAATGAAGCTTACGAGGGAGCTCACTGCTTTAAACGTTGTAAAGCTGGATTATAATAGTAGCAAAAAAAAAAAAAAAGAAAAGAAACAGTTAAAATACCTCATCAGCATTACGATTCCCAGGTCCCATTAACTCTGACTTCTACCAAACTCTTGGGATTCCTGGAGTAGTTGGATTTTCTTTTTGAGTATGAAATTGTTGAAACATCAGACCCTCTCACCTTCACCCCGCCCCTACACATGTTTTGTGAAGCCAATGAGTTTACTTTCTGTTAACTGGAACCAAAGCAATCCTAAATAATACATCAAAACTATATGAAATTAAAAAAAAATAGTAGCCAAATTTAGGAGTTTGACTAAGTCATTAGATTGCAGATTTCAAATGGATACATTTTCTCATATGTAAATAATATAATAACAAAGAGGGAAAGAAAAATAAAGAAGAGCTGTTCCTCGCATTAGTACAAATTATGTGGTGCCATAGAGTCCTAGTACAAGATTCTAACATTAGTTCTTCCAAAAACATTCACAGTAGATGCGCAACTTGGCTTAACCAAAGAATTTTAAAGATTGACTCACTGTTTTTAGCCATGTTATCACACAATTCCATCTTTTATAAGTGGGGGAAAAAAAGAAAGAAAAAAAACTAGGTCTTGTAAAGGAAAACATGAGTGCTACAGTCAAGCAGAAACTAAATCCTCAGTAATTTCCACCATGCACTGTCCAGCTATGTGAAGAGTATTAACCCTTCCTTTTATAGTTTATTTAGAAAGATTCCATCTGATGGATATTTATTTATTTATTTATAGGTTTGAACTGCTCGCTCACTTCACAAATACCCAGAACAGCCAATGGCTGGGCCAGGCTGAAACCAGGATCTAAGCACTCCGTACGGTATCAAGGACCCAAGTGCTTTCGCAGAAGCTGCATCAGAAGCTAAGTAACTGCTACTCTAACTGGCACTTTGCTATGGGATTTGAATAGCTCATTTTCGCAACTGAACCTACTGAGCCAAAAAGACCATTCCTTTGAGCTACATTATAATGCACAAGACTAAATACCGAAACAAAGGCAGATCAACAAAAACACACATACACAGAGCAAAACTCTCACCATGTACCTATTGAGTCTTTCAAGAACAGAGTCATCCGCTAGCGAGATCTCATCCAAGAGGAAAACACCATCCTCTTTCATGGCCATAACCAGAGGCCCATCATGCCATTCAAAAAGCTTTGACGTGTCCACTTCTTCCTACGGTATAGAAAAGTGGGGTAATTAAAGTACAGATAACAGACATGGAGCCAGCTGTTGTCTCTCTGGATGAACTGGTCATTCCAGAAGAAATAACAGCTTAAAAACACAGATAGAACCAGGATGATTGTCTGAGCCAATTACAGATTAGTGGAAATCTGCTGAGATACATATGCATCCATAATTAAACCAAAACTTGGGTCCACAAACCCCACCATGACCAAAATTCCACATGGACACAGTGAACTGCAGTTCTTCAAATGAATGCACACATTAATATTTGTCACTGGACACACCTTGTCACTTTGCTTCTACCTCACTGGTCGCAGCCCCCCCCCCAGGAAGTCTGAGGTCTCCATGTGCATAAGGGGCAGTTGACAGAATATAATTTCTGATTTGCTAAAGCTGCAAACAACTGACAGATCGTAGTTTTCCCACACCTATTAGAGATGTACAACAAATTAACAAAGGAGCATGAGTTCCCAATAAACATCCAAACATCCCATCAGCATAGAGGGCAGCCACAGTGACCACCTCATCACAGCAGCAGAACAAGCAGCAAGAAACATCCATCCTAGGCCCATTGTCCCCTCCCACATCTCTGATCCAGAAAGACACAAATTTCAATCCCATCATTTTCTAGCAGTATACACAGCTATTGAGGGAGGGGTGGGAACCAATTCATATAAACTTTCCAAGAGACTAACTCACTCATCCTTTTTTCCCTCTGGAAACCTAAGGTAAGAACCTCATTCGTCAAGAATGACCAAACAGCCCACAGTGATGAAGATGCAAGCTATCATTCTTTTCCATAAGCAAGTAGTCTATCTGAAGACAAAAGAAGTGAATCACAGGTCTCTCGTTTGCTTCTTTTAAAAACAAAACAAAGCAAAACATAAGGGCTTTGAAAATAAAAAAAGAAATCACAAAATGTGCCAATAATCAGCCCCTTCAGAGATATCTCAAGCAATGGTGAGGGTTACAGAACTTACCCAGTGTCTCCAACCAACAGCACTGGTTCACCAAATTCCAATGCCTGTCCCACCAGCATGGCCAATCTCCGCATGGCTGTGGTCCACATGACACGACTGAACTTAGATTCCAACATGGACAACTGCGGAGACAATTTACCTAACCAGGGAAGAACATGCATTTTATTATTTTTTTTAAGATTTATTTTTATTGGAAAGGCGGGTATACAGAGAGGAGAGACAGAGAGGAAGATCTTCCATCTGATGGTTCACTGGCCAAGTGGCCACAACAGATGGAGCTGAGCCAATCCAAAGCCGGAGCCAGGAGCTCCTCTGGATCTCCCATGTGGGTGCAGGGTTCCAAGGCTTTGGGCCATCCTCAACTGCTTTCCCAGGCCACAAAGAGGGAGCTGGATGGAAAGCAGGGCTGTCAGGATTAGAACCGGTGACCATATGGGATCCTGGAGCGTGCAACGTGAGGAACTCAACCAATACACTAGCGCGCTGGGCCCCAGAGTATGTATTTTTTTTTTAAAGATTTTATTATTATTGGAAAGCCGGATATACTGAGAGGAGGAGAGACAGAGAGGAAGATCTCCCATCCGATGATTTACTCCCCAAGTGAGCCACAACGGGCCGGTACGCACCGATCCGATGCTGGGAACCAGGAACCTCTTCCGGGTCTCCCACGCGGGTGCAGGGTCCCAATGCTTTGGGCCGTCCTCAACTGCTTTCGCAGGCCACAAGCAGGGAGCTGGATGGGAAGTGGAGCTGCCAGGATTAGAACCGGCGCCCATATGGGATCCCGGGGCTTTCAAGGCGAGGACTTTAGCCGCTAGGCCACGCCGCCAGGCCCCAGAATATGTATTTTTAAACTCCATTCATATTCCTCTTAGCTTTTAGACCTACTCACCCAGTAATCTCAGCACATTTCCTTTGGAGAAAAGTGACTTGGGGCATAGTTTTTTCTTGAAATGTTTCTCAAGGACTCGCTGAATCACATCAACCTCTTCCTGCTTCCTGACTCGACCTGCCAGAAGCATAAGGCCTAGATCACGCTCTTGGTGGAAACACTAAGGAAATGCTGAGACAATGGACAGCAGCTCTCTGCTGCTGCTACCATAGCTAGAACAGAAACTGGGGAAATCTAGAAGGACCACCATCACAACAAAATGTATCTGCTTTGTGCCCAGCAGTACCACAAATGAGCAGGTGTGCACCAA
This sequence comes from Ochotona princeps, assembly GCF_030435755.1. Classification (NCBI taxonomy): domain Eukaryota; kingdom Metazoa; phylum Chordata; class Mammalia; order Lagomorpha; family Ochotonidae; genus Ochotona; species Ochotona princeps. The sequence continues at coordinate 1,123,023 of NC_080838.1, forward strand.
GACACAGTTAGGGCTGCTCAGAGCAAAAATTCAGAATTGATTCCAAGGTCTCAATGAGAGAACAGAAAAAAACAAACTGGGAGATGACATAAGGCAACAAAAAACTATGAATGGCTCCTGATATGCCCTGGCAGCATGACTAAAATTCACATCAGGATGGATGGAAAACTCAGACTCAAAAGAGAAAATACACCAGGGCCTCAGTTAGATGAAGTCAGAGTAGTGATTTCTGCTAAGAGACTTGGTGGAAATTTCTTGGACACCACAAATATTTTACATCTTCACAAAAGTAGAAATAATGATGTACACAAACATGCATGTGCAAAAACATTTTATTCTATATACTATGTAAACGAAAATACTTTCTAAAATAGCACATTCTTCCCATTCTTTACCAGATAAAAACAGGTAAAATATTCTTATCACAGGCTAATTTAATTTGCTCTCCTTAATTATTAACTACCTCATTCATGACTCATGCAGTACTTTCAAATGGGAAGATTCCAAAATGTTACCTATTTTGCCACAAATAATAAAATAAAAAGATTTTTCATGGATCAAAACAAGATACTAAACTGAAGTCAGGACTTTCTGTGTGCTCCCCATACTGCAAATAAAAGCTTAGTAAGCTGTACCCACCCATACATCTCAACTGCCACGGGGTTATACCCATATCCTGACCACACAAACGGCGATCAGAAGCAAAGAACAAACCTTAGCAGAGAGCCCTCACTAAACTCAGGACTGCAGAAATGGAATTCCCAACTAAATCAGGCCTGAACGGAGACAAGATCTGTTTGTGGAATATACCAAGTAAACAGTATGTATCAGCCACAACACAGGATGACATCCATTTTAACAAAATGCTCAACACCAGTCATAACTTCAGAAGGGAAGGGTATCTGGTCAGAAACATACCATCATTGGCTAAATGCTACAGCCAATCATATTCCTTGTCCGTCTGCTCAGCCAGCCGGTAGCATTCATCCCAGCACAACAGATCTCTCAGAGTGATGAAGCCCTGCTTTCCAGCAAACACAGAAGAACTCCTGCGATACGACTGTTCGTGGATACCAAACAAAGGAACAGGGTCTGGTTAACAGTACTGTCAGAGGTGTGCAATTCAAATGAAATAAAAATCCTTAACAAATTAAATTTTTGATTTACATGCTCTCATTCCAATGATTCTTTCTTTAACCTAAATAAAATATAATTAATGAAAGAAAAAAGTTCAAGTTCATGTATTACAATATAAATACACAATTCTATCTCATATGCTTTTTAAAATATTAGAAATTGTAATAAAAGTTAACCAAAATACAGAGAAAGATTAGACCCACGGTATGATATCATAACAGTGAGTGTTAATTATTGTTAGCTTTTGAAACAGCAGTATGAAAATGCTTTAATTATGGCAAGAAATACTTTCTTAGGGGTGGGCTTCGCAATACAGCAAATCAAACAACATCTAGTGCTGGACTATCATGAAACCATGAATGAGTAACTCAGTTCACATTTTCAACACAGATGGCAGGGATCCAAGTACCTGAGCCAACATCTGATGCTTCCCGGGGTGTGCACCGTCCAGAAGCTAGACACAGGAATGGAGTCACAGCTGATGTGCGCACATGAAGCATCATCACTAAGCACCTGCTATAGAACAATTCTACCTCTACAAGCTACGGTGTATTCTGAAAACCAACTCTAGCTTTGCAGTTGACATGGGAGAGAGGCATATAATGGGTATCTTTATGCATATCTGAGTGGCCTACTATGGACATATTATTTCAAATATCTGAAAAACAAAAATTGTACTTTGCCTATGCCAAATTCCATCATAAACTAAAAGTTACAGAGGTGGACCTAGCACATATCCTGGCCACCCTGCTTCCCATCAAGTCCTCCGCTTGTGGCCAGGGAAAGCAGTCGAGGACAGCCCAAAGCCTTCAGACCCTGCATCCAAGTGGAGGACCCAGAAGTGGCTTCTGGCTCCTGGCTTCGGATCAGCGTAGCTCCAGCCATTGTAGCCACTTGGCGAGTGAATCATCGGACGGAAGATCTTCCTCTCTATCTCCACTCCTCTCTGTATATCTGCCTTTCCAATAAAAATAAATATTTAAAATAAATAAATATTAAAAAAACTTTTTTAAAAAGATTTATTCATTTTATTACAGCCAGGGAGAGACAGAGAGGAAGATCTTCCATCCGATGTTTCACTCCCCAAGTGAGCCGCAATGGGCTGATGCGCGCCGATCCGATGCTGGGAACCTGGAACCTCTTCCGGGTCTCCCATGCGGGTGCAGGGTCCCAATACATTGGGCCGTCCTTAACTGCTTTCCCAGGCCACAAGCAGGGAGCTGGATGGGAAGTGGAGCTGCTGGGATTAGAACCGGCGCCCATATGGGATCCCGGGGCTTTCAAGGCGAGGACTTTAGCTGCTAGGCCATGCTGCCGGGCCCTAAATATTAAAAAAAAACTTCTAAAAAATTTTCCAGGGGCTAGAGTTGTGGCATAGCTCATGAAGATGTCACCCTGCAATGCAGACATCCCTTACAGATACCAGCTCATGTCCTGCTCTATTTAACTACCTGAAAATAGCCTGGGAAGACTGTGAAAGATGATACAAGTACTTGAGCCTCTGTCTGTTTATATGGGGGACCAGGAGAAAACTCCTGGCTTCTGGCACCAACTTGGCCAATCATGGCCACTGAGGTTATCTGGGGAGTGAATCAGCATAAAGAAGGTGTTTCTCTCAGATTAACCAGTTTTTTAAAATGAAGGGATAGGAGGTGGGAAGCAAAGAAACATGTTTAAATCTTGAATAAATCAATAGTTAAATTAAAAAAAAAAAAAAACAAGATCCAGGGCCAGCAGTGTGGTGTAGCAAGTTAAACTGCTGCCTGGGTCACTGCTGCTCTGCTGGCAGCCTATGTGAACACTGGTTAGAGATCTGGCTTCTCAGCTTTCAATGTAGCTTCGTGCTAATGCTCCTAGCAAGGCAACAGAAACACATGAGATGTGAATGAACGGAGTTCTAGGTGTCTGTCTGCCTTTGGCCTGGCCCAGGCCTGGTTGCTACAGTCTTCAGGAGTGTAAACCAATCAACACAAGATCGCTCTCCTTCTGTCAACTGTTTTTCAAACACATAAAATAATCTTTAAAATTATTACTCTGTAACAATTAATAAATGATTAAGACTCTTACTTCTACTTATAGAAGATGCCAGATTTTGGTCACCAAAACCAACCAGCAGTTTCCATCCACAGCTAAATTCAGTGAAAAGAGAATACCTGGAGATCCAGCATGACTGTAACTAACCTGCTGCAATGGGAGGGCGGCAGACTACAGCGCTTGTGCAAGATTGTTTCCAACTCAGAGCTGGCAGTTCATCAAAGTGTAGTTCCACAAACCGATTCCTGAAGGCTCTAGAAAGCACCTAGGAAACACACAGAAAGGATGTGGTAAATGGTGCTTGTTCACCCAGTTTCCAAAATGGAGGCTCTGCTGGACACCACACAGAGGCAAAAAGGGCTCACTCCACATAAAAGGAATCTCTCATTCTACACGACCCTGAATGGGAGGTACAGAACAAGCATCACATGCCTTTCTACCCCCATAAAGTCCTGGGGGGTTCTGAGTGGCAAAAAGCATGAACTGAGGATGTGCTGTGACAACTTCTCGTGTTTCTGTTATTAGCAATTCCTAGTTATCATCCAGCAGTCTATTCAGTGCCTCCAGCACATCAGTAGGCGCCAAATTTAATTCATCTAAAATAATCCAGTAGCCCCGTCTCATAGCATCAATAAGAACACCTAGGAGGAAATGAACATTGAGAATTAGTGTATAAATTACCCCAAAATTACAAAAGGTACTAAGAGCAAATTACAAAATTCTAGATTACTACTGAATTTCAAAGTGGTTGGTCTTGCCCTGAAACTGTCACACTGCACACCACATATGCTACTATTTACAGCACCAGCATCCCATAGGGTCATCAGTGTCTATCGTGGCATTCCACTTCAAATCCAGCTCCCTGCTAATGGTCTGGTAAAATCAACAGATGATGGATCAAGTCCTTGGGTTATTAACACACATGTGGGAAACCTCGAAGAAGTCTATGGCTCCTCCTGGATTTGACCATTCACTTGAAAAGCGAACCAGTGGATAAAGATACCCCTCTCTCTCTCTCTCTCTCTCTCTCTCTCTCTCTCTCTCTCTCTCTCTCTCTCTCTCTATCTCTTCTCTGTATAATTTTTAAAAAATAAACAAATTCCCGTTACATCCTCAAAGAGGAAGAACCAAGACACACAGGTGCCTCATTTCCAACTTCATTTTCCCTTGGCAGGCTGATTTCATTTAAATTATATTTTCTTTTTTTTAAGGATTTATTTTAAATATTTGAAAGGCAAAGTTAGAGGGAGACAAAGGTTTGTCTCCACTGTTTCACTCCCTAAAAACCAAAGCAGCTAGGGTTGGGCCAGAAAAAAGACCATAGCCAGATCCTCATTTGGTCTCCCACGTAAGTAGCAGGGGACCAAAAATTTGAGCCATCTTTCGTTACTTTTTCAGGCACATTACCAGGAAACTGGATCTGAGGTGGAAGAATTAAGACTCAAACCATTGCCGGATGCTATGCTAGCACCACAGAAAACAGCTTTACCGGCAACACCAGAACACCAAATCCTTTTTATCTATTCCCAAACTCTCTTTGTCTAATACTTACCCCATTCTTAACTCTATAGCAAATGAGGCAGAAGTTTGGCTGTTGTCTTTGAAAGTTGGCTCTCACCCTGTACACTGATAGCATGATCACTGTCAAACCCCTAAAAGCACCCATTAGCTAGGTGTAAGCCAGGGATAAAGAAAAGCAGTGGTTAAGGCAGAGGGAAGTGTGCCTCGACTAAAAAGGATGAAGAAGACTGCTTACTTAAGGAAAAGGTCCTAGAGAAAGAACACCTATAGCCACAGACTGGGTTATCAGCATACCTTCCTTAAAGACAAGCTTCCCGGAAGAGCTGGATGTGTAACAGCCTATGTATTCCTGAATATCCGTGTGTTCGTGGTTGTTAATCCGCACGCAGTGGTTGCCAGTAGCTGCAGCCAACCAGCGGATCAGGCTTGTTTTACCGACAAATGTCTCTCCCTGGATCAGTACAGGATAGGTTCTGCAAAGATTAGGCAATGAAGCAATTTTAAAAATGCATTTTCAGCAATGTGAAAAAAAGAAATGACATCATTTAGCATTGTCACAAAAGAGTATTTACGCAGACCTATGCACTAACAAGTTCATACGTAAAACTGCACCTATGGACAGTGCATCCAGCAAAGCATTGGTAAATTCTGGAAAATCATCCTTCACAGCAAAGCTCTCTGAAACCTAACGAAGGTCAATTTAACATGCCATCAATGACTATGCTTTTAGAAACTTCAAAACTTAGAAGAAAAGGCCCACACACCCTGCAGACACCACTCGGACGATATCTTTCAGGTTTAGCTTAACGGGAGACGTCAGAACGTAAGATTCATCAATTGTAGGCTCCTTGTCTCCCACTGAAATCCAGTAGCCTTCTACCTGAATAAGCCGACATCGTTTTGGCTCTGGAATAGGCAGAAAGACACAAGAGTTAGAGAAATAACTATACCCCCAGGACAACTTTGCCATTCTTTAAGAACCAATAGGGCCCAGTGGCGTGGCCTAGCGGCTAGAGTCCTCACCTTGAACGCGACGGGATCCCATATGGGCACCGGTCCTAACTCTGGCAGCTCCACTTCCCATCCAGCTCCCTGTTTGTGGCCTGGGAAAGCAGTCGAGGATGGCCCAGTGCTTTGGGATCCTGCACCTGTGTGGGAGACCTGGAGGAAGTTCCTGGCTCCTGGCTCAGGATTGGCACAGCACCGGCCGTTGTGCTCACTTGAGAAGTGAATCATCTAATGGACGATCTTCCTCTGTTTCTCCTCCTCTCTGTATATCTGACTTTGTAAAAATAAATAAATCTTTAAAAAAAGAACCAAAAAGAGGGAAAGAAATTGCCACAATGAATTCTACCATCTGGGTTCTTTCAAAATTATAGATCCAGCTATAAGGTATAGGTTTGAGTCATGACTGCATACCTGATCCCAGCTTGTGCCCACTAGGAGGCAGAAAAGGGTGGCTCAACTGATTCCTGCCACCGGTGTTGAAAGGTGTTGAAAGCCAAGATTGAGACCAAGTCTCCAGCCCTCAGTGTTTCACATTTGAGGAGCGTGTCCCTAGCAGACAGTAGATGTCCTCTCCCTAATTCTGCCTCTTTAATAAATACAAAAGAAGTCCAAATTTCAAAAACAAAAAATTATTCTGAGAAATAAAAACAAAATTACAATTACCGATTTTAAATTGGGATGAGGGCAAGTCAAAACTATGAAACAAATTGTGAATTAATTGTCACTGGAACTAGTTTAATGACCAACCAGGTTGGCAACTCACACCAAGCATTTTTTTTAATCAAAAACACATTTCATCTATATCACGCTTCCGATGGCGTGGGCAGTTGGAATGAGCAGCATGGGAGGTAATAAGTAATGACTCGGATGGTGAGGTCCCTGCCATACAAAGGGGAGACTTGGACTGCATTCCCAGCTCCAGGTTGTGGCCTGGCACAGCCCTAGCTATGGTGAGCGTTTGGGGAGCGAACCGGTCAAAGTGAAATTCTTCTCTCTACCTTTCAAATAAAATTTTTTGAGAAAAAAAAGCTGTCAAAGGGAGGAAGGATCCCTTTTCATTCCTAAAACTGATCCTCCAAGAACAAAAATCCAGTAAGGACAATATTAGGAATGATGGCATAATATTACCCAGAAAAGAGGATATTTGAAAAAGTTTCTGTAAAAGTGGAATGAAGGGGCTGGCATTATGGCATAAAGGGTTAAGCTGTACCCAATGCTGGCACCCCATATGGGATCTGGCTGGAGTGTTGGCTCCTCTAATCCAACTCCATGCCAGTAGCCTGGGAAAACAACAGAAGGCTCAAACACTCAGGTGCCCCAACCACATTAGAGAATGGCCAGCTCCTGGCTCCTGGCTTCAGCTTGGCCCAGTCCAGGCAGTTTCAGCCATCTGGGACAGAAGATCCCTTCCTCCACGCTTCCCTTCTTCCTTCTCTCAGGGTAATTCTGCCTTTCAAATAAATAAATATATTTCTTTAATGAGAATAAAAGGTCATTTTTATATTAAAAAATCCTGGAAAGCCATACATACTTCTCTCATTAGATATGTTTTAACTTTGAAAATGTTTCAGAGTGCACATTAAACCGAATTACACAAATGGCCAAAAATGTCATTAATCTAATTTCTAACAATAAAGAAATTCTTCTAGAATAACTGGTGTCCAGAGATGGAGCTACAATTCTAGAAACTGATTTTAAGTATTTTTTAGTGAGGAAAAAGCATTCGTCTTTAAACTTCCATCCCAACCACAATGAACACACAAAATAATTGAGCAACTGAAGGTAACTATTTGATTACGATCACAGCCAAAACAAATTCAACCTTCTCAGTGGTTTTATACTCTACCAAAAGTGTTTACTCATGTGTTATTTGTCTAACTTTTTAAAAAGTTGAATACAAAGTAACAACAAGTACTAATGGTCAGTTCTTCCTAAAAAGTAAGCAATCAACATGTCCCAAGTTAGTTCTGTGTCTTTAAGCCCCATGTTCCTTTGTCATTTCCTGCCACTCAAAAAGTTGGTGGTTAGTGTGCTCACACCTGAAGCTAAATGATCAGATGGAAGCTGTCCACTATGGCAAAACCATCCAATGAAACGCCAAAAGGCTCTTAGAAAGGAGGTCAGAATGATCGCAGATGCAGAAATGAATATATCCAAGAAACAATAAGGTTACAAAGGAGACTTACAAAATATTCTTTTCAAATGGTCCTCCGTGTGATACATATTGGAATTTACCTCAGTAAATCAACAACCACAATTTGAATATAACTTTCTGAAAATGGCAATCTTAAAGAGCACCATTACTGGAAACTCCCTCCATCTAAGACAGATCATCTTAAAACTTTTTGCGACACATAATTTTTATAATAAAAAAAAGCTTCGTAAAAAACAAACAGCAGAAAATTTCAAATTTTAGCCTCTCATATATGTCAAATAACTAAATAAAGAGCAATAAAGTGTCAGCAGACTTTTGACACTGCCAGATACAATGTGCTGACAAATGAGTTTCTGAACTCTGGGATAAGATGCCCTGTCAAGCTGTGTTAAAAAAACCAAACAGAAGCCCTAGAGAGAAAACACAAATCAGCATAACACTAATTATCCATCTAAAACAGCAGTTCAATTTATTCAGAAGTTAAGCCTAACTTCTTCAGTGGTGCTACTTTCTACAACTACTTTTAGATATGACAAGGTAGCAGGGAAACGCAGGACATCGTGATATGAACTGCTCTGGACTCAGCTAACTAGAGAGCACAGACACACCTGGCACACACAACCCCATTCCCTTTACCCCACGTGGAACCCTATCACCAAACACTGAAGTCACACAACTTTAGAAAGACCTCATAGAGTGAGCGCTGGACGTTGCCACACGGATTGGTAGCTGCAAATCGCAGGGTCCTGCAGAGTCCGGAGGCTGTAGTGAGGTCTATGGCCGGTCCCATCCACCAATTTAGTCCCAGACTCTTTCTGCAAAGCTGTGTAGAAGCTGCAAAGAAGAGAAGGATCCAGCAATTTTATGAACTGGATATTCATTATTTTGCTAGTTTCTTCATCACAGAAGATTCAAGGGGCCTGCTTCTAATTGCTCCTTATTTGGCATTTTATGCATCAGAAATAGTCAAGCTTATGTACAGCTTCCTGGAACAGTATCAAAAGCTCTCAGTATTCTTAAAGCATATTTTATGCATACTCAAAGGCTACCTTTCAAAATAGTAAAATGAGTATGTTTCCTCTGGAAAACTGTGAGGTGCAGGCGGCAAATCCTCTAGTGAAAAGGCACTGACAGTTGAGGCGAGAAGCTGCTGTTCCCTAAGGACAAGTTAGCAACACAGGACAGGCACTGTGAGAAGAACACACCAAGTCCAAAGCCAAGCTTCCACAGCTGCCTCTAACATGGACAATCTGACTCGCTGTACAACCCACAGTGGTAAGAAATAAGCACAAAGAAGAGCGAATGCAAGATATTTTTGAAAATTTATGATTACAGCCAGTATCACTAATACAATAACATATTTAAAAGCATAACAGTATGATGGCAGCTACTACTAGCATCACCACACTTCAGACCAGATGAGACAAAAATATTTCAGATTGAAACATGAATTTACTGCACTTTGAAATTCTGTGAAATTCATGATCAGTTGCTACATGATCAATGAAATCAGTACATATCATGGATGAAATAATAGTTCTGGCTCAAATGAAATTTGTTTTTCCTCACTCCACAGTCTAACAAGATCTTCCTTCTGTGAACAATCCTTTCATGATAAGCTGGTAGAAAATAGGACTTCAGGTCTTCTAATCTCTGAATTCTGAGTTCCAATTTACACTCAGTCTCCTAAGCCTCAATGAGAGCACAAGGTTCCTTAGAATTGGTTATCTTCACGTCTACAAGTAGAGCTCCATGAGCAAAACCAGGATTTCAGCTCTTTGGCTTTTTTTAATTAATTCACGTAATCACTCACTTATCTGACAGGTACACATAGACCAGGCACAACTTCTCATGCCCTATTCACTCCCTTAAGGCCTGCAAAGGCTGGGCTCAGAGGATCCAACCCAGATTACCCACATGGATGCCAGCATCTTCACCTGCCGCCTCCCAGGGGGTGCACTACCAAGAAGCTCAAGTAAGGAGTCAGACTAGAGCAGGGATTTCAACTCCAGGTTCTAGGAATCAAGACTATCTTACTTATTTATAGTATATCTAGCACCTGAGCATTCAAAAAAATATTCATTGGGCTCTGGAATACATACAGCAAATGAAGTAAGAAATCTGCCTAGAAAGACAGCAATTTCTGAGAAAACTACCACTGGAAGTAACATTTTCTACACATGAAAGACTGCATACATCCCATATTTTAAAAACAATGGGATAAGTCAAACTAAAGCACCAACCTACACAACCATTCTATACTTTATTCATTCAAGCCTCTATTAACTCCATACCTGATACATTAATTATATGCACCTTTCCCCGTTTATATCCAAATAGCTACAAGAAAATGTTCCATCAAGATATGTCAGAACAAAAGCCATCTACATCTCCTCAAACAATTTAAGCTTCTAACTAGGAATTCAAAGGTAATGAGGAAAGTTACTTGTAATTGTTTACTTCGTAACAGTTCCAAGTTTCCCAAAAATTTTCTTGGGAAAACCTGGGGTAGATCTTACAAGGTTCCACTTGGGGGAAAAAAATCTAAATAACAATTCTTCAATCAGACTTCACAAGTTAGAAGCAAAAAGAACAGTGTGTATGTGTGTATGCGCACATGTATGTGTGTGTGGCACATTTCAAAGTTTTCAGGGACAAGCTGAGGCAAACCTACTTTATAATTCCTTGAACTGTACTCTTGTTCACACTCGGTCCTTTCAGATAATCCACTATAAGAATCAGTAAGTCTTCTTTACTTTCTAATTCTTCTACATAAATGTCTGAACCTGCAAGACAATTATTACACAATAACCACCCCTTAGAAAGTTAATTTTGTAGTGATGACAGAAAAGCATGACATAGAAAAGTACATGTTTATCTTAATACCTTATAAAATATCTCAAAAAATCCTTAAATCTTTCAATGAGATATAAACTGATCATAATAACAAGGATTACGTATGTCACAAAGAAATGTTCCTATTATTCCATTAATTCTGTGCAATGAATCTTCTCTATAAAATTCACAGAATGAACACTTCGAAAAATAAAACACCCTCAATCTCAAGAGTTTGATTGTAACTATATGTAACACTGAAAATGAACCCCTTCCCACCATGAAAAATAAAGGATTAGAAAGTAAACACTTTAACATAGTGCCTAAAATTTCCTTCAGAATCTTTTGTTGCTTTTACAGTGTTGAGATATTTTAAAACTGTTTATCACTAACCGGTGGAGCTTGGGTCGCCCAGCCCAGATCCTAGGGCCTGCCTTTTAGGTGAGTGTGGGTTCATGAGCCCCAGTGGGGGGAGGGGAGAAGAATCTGGCAGGACTAGGTCACCTAGCCCAGGTCCTGCGGCCTGCCTGCAAGGTGGGTGTCAAGTTTTGAACCCCAGGGGTGGGGGATCCAGCAGTGCTTGGGGGCCAGGCAACTAGATGGGTATGGGGGTTCTTGAGCCCTGGGGGTGGTGGCGCCTAGCACAATAGCCAAGTGGTTAAATCTTTACCTTGAATCTGCCAGGATCTCATATGGGCTCCAGTGCATGTGCCAGCTGCTCCACTGCCCACCCAGCTCCCTGCTTGTTGCCTTGAAAAGCGGTAGAGGAAGGCCCAGGGCCTGGGGACCAACCCAATAGCCGTGTGGAAGACCTGGAGAAGGTTAATGGCTCCTGGCTATGAACGGCTCAGCTCCAGCCGTTTCAGCCACAGGGGGAGTGAAACAGCAGGCAGAAGATCTTTCTCTCTGTATCTCCTTCATTTGTACACCTGCCTTCCCACTACAAATACATCAATTTTTATTTTTGAAAACTGAAGTAGTAGTAGAGCAGTCAGGACTAGAAATAGCACCAAACAGGGTGCCAGCGATACAGGCAAAGGATTACCCTGTGAGACACTGCGCCATCCCTTATGACATTTGTACATCAGGGAGTTAACTGAGCTACCAAAGTGCCCTGGCATAGAACTTGACCCTTTAGAAGTAGCATCATGGGCCTGGTGCAGTAGCCTAGTGGCTAAAGTCCTCAACTTGAACGGACCAGGATCCCTTACATGTACCGGTTCTAATCCAGATAGCCCCAATTCCCTTCCAGCTCCCTGCCTGGGGCCTGGGAAAGCAGTCAAGGACAGTGCAAAGCCTTGGACCCTGCACCTCCATGGGAGACCCAGAAGCAGCTCCTTGCTCCTGGCTTTACGCTGGCTCAACTCCAGCCATTGCGGCCACTTGAGGAATGAATTAGCAATTGGAAGATCTTCCTTACTGAGGAGGGTGGTTACTAATCCCTAGGCACATGATATTTATACACACATCAACAGTTGTTTATTCAGGACACAGTACTACAACTATAGCAACAAAACTACAATATTTGTGACTGTTGCAATAGCCCTAGGAGCTTCACCATGCACTCTTTTCTCTTCATTCTGCTGTCTGCCAATCAGCCTCATACCCTCCCACCACGCAGTCTTGGTCACACCCTCACCAGTCTCGTTCTCTTTGGCATCCTTGTTGACAGCAGACTTGTACACATGCTGCATCAGTTTGAGGAGATCATGCCACCGTTTCTGCCTACAGCAGGTCTGAATGTGTCCCAAGAAGGTAAAGTTTTGTTTCTCAGAAAATGTCTGCACAAAATGTTCTTCAAATGCCTCCCACAGGGGTAGCCAAATAAACAAAAAATAGGTGTGATTCACAACTTTCTGAGGCCAGTGGAAAATTAAAAAGCACAGGTCAGAATTCTCAAAATCAGAAATACTACCAAGATACTTTACATCCAAATTAAAGTCTTAAATTCTAAACTGCTTTCCCCACCCTGCCCAAGCCTTGGGACCCTACACTCACATGGGAGGCTCCTGGATCCTGGCTTCGGACTGCCTCAGCTCTGGGCACTGCGGCCACTTGAGAAGTGAACCAGTGGATGCAAGATCGATCTCTCTCTCTCTCTCTCTCTCTCAACTTGCCTTTCCAGTACATGGAATTTTCTTTAGCATGGTTCACTGCTAAGCCATAAAGCAAAAGTCTCAATAATTTTTTTAAAAAATGAAAACATATCATTTATCTTTTGTGATCACAACCTAATTCAGTTAGAAATTAACAACTTACAAATCTCTGAAAGATATGCAAACTCGCACATGACTTAATAATATGCTCCTAAGCAAAGAGCCACAGAAGAAATCAAGGAGAATCAAAAGCTTCCTGTAAACAAATGGAGATCACACAATGCATCAGAATGGAAGGGACACAACAACAGCAGTGCAAACGGACATTTACCACAGTCAGTGCTTGTACTAAGAAACTGAAAGACATCAGATAAATGGCATCAAGGTAACAGACAAACAACCACCACCACAAAATTAGTAGGTGGAAAGAAATTAGAGAATAAACAAAATGGAAAAAAAGATAAAAGATCAATGAACAGATCTATTGAAAAAATAAGTGACACTGGTACACCACTAACCCAAATAAGACAAAAAGAAAAGACAGAGAGAGAGAGGGAAAGGAGGGAAAGAAGGAAGGTAGGTGGGTAGGTAGACCACCAGCCCCGAGGACATAAGTGGACCAGGCCTTGCAGGACAGCGTGAACCCAAGGCACCTCTGCCCACTATACCCAGAGACCACACTGAGTGCCAAGCCGCAGCCTTCCCTCTCATCCCTGCACCAAGGACTCCAGCCCTCCCAGACAACAACACACAAAGGGCAAAGCCACAGTCTGCCCTCGTGGCCCCCACGCCGAGGGCGAAGCCACCACCTGCTTTTCCCCACCCCAAACGGAGGACCAAGTTGCCACTTGCCCTCCTGGAACTGCGCCTAGGGTCAAGCCACCTCATGCCTTTCATGCACCACACAAATGAACAAGCTGTCACCAGCCCTCCCAGACAACACACAAAGGGCCAAGACACGGTCTGCCCTCCAAGTACCAAGCCACCACCTGCCTCCTGGACCCTGCACCTAGGGACAAGCCACGTCCTTCCTTCCTAGATCCCACGCATATGACCAAGCCGCAACCTCACCGCCTGCAAACCGCACTGAGAGTTAAGCCACGGCCCACCCCCCTGAACCCCGCAGGAGTGCCAATGGCCACCTCCGCTCCTGCACCCTTGCTGAAGGCCAAGCCGCCGCCTCCCCAGCTGGACCCAACACCTAAGGACAAGCCTCCACCTGCACTCCTGGACACGCACTAAGGCCAAGCCGCCACCTCCCCTTCCCGGACCCCTGTACCTTGGAGGGGGGGTCTTACCTTGTAGATGTCCGTTTGGGTCTGTAAACTCCTCCAGCGAGGCTCAAAGTCCAGGCACTCTGGGGTCGGCAAAAACTCCACCTCGCACACAGCCGGCTCCACGTCCACCATGGCGGCCACCGCGAGGCCCTCCCCCGGCGGGGTGCAGGTGGGACGAGGGCCAGCCGGAGTCCACGAGCCCTGTCACGTCCACTCACGGGCCCGTAGCGCGTCTTCCAGCAGAACTGCTCCCACTCGGGAGAGTCCAAGGACACGTCCTCTTCTTCCACTTCTTCTTCGCCGACTGAGGGTGGGTGGCCGCAGCTCCTCGCAGGAAGTGACCCTGCGGCCAATCCTTCCGCGTCAGCACCACGCAGGATTCCTCCGCTGGGGACTCTTTTCTTCCTCCTCGTCGACCCCATGGAGTCCGGCTGTGCTTCCTCTCCTTGCCCGGGTAAGTTTTGCACGGCTTGACAGGCTCCTCGCTGCGCTGGGCCTGGGGACGCGAAGGGAGAGATGCGCGCTAGGGTTAGGGTTAGGGCTGGTAAACTTTGGGGCAGAGCAATGGGTGTGCTTGGGGGTAGACTTAGGGTTAGGGTAAAGTGAGGGTTAAATCTAGGGTAGACTTATGGGTGGACTTATGCTAGGGTCAGGGTCAAGTTCAGGGTCAAGGTCAAGTTCTGGACCAGGGTCAGAGTAAGGCAGTGCAATGGGTGTGGTTAGGGGTAGAGTTAATGTTAGGGTAAGGTTAAGGCTAAGTCTAAGGTTATGTTCAGTGTCAAGGCTCAGAGTTAGGGCTGGGGTTAAGTCTGGGATTCAAAGTCCTGGAAAACGTGTTTGGGTTTCTATGTTGTGTGGCAGGTGTGGTGAACTCAGACTGACCTGCTGAATATTAATGAGTTGAAGTAGCCTTAACCTGTTGGCAGCCTTTTTGTGCCTTATTGTGTCCACTGGAGTAAGTCACATGTGCAGACTTTCATCTCTCTTTATCTTATCATAACAATCGTTTAACTCTCTTTAGTTTTATATTACTATTTCTGCTCTGATATTTATTACTTCTTCTTCAAGCGTTGGAATTATTCCCTTCATTTTCATGGTCTTTTAGATGCCGTGTTTCTGTTTGGTATGTTTCTATTTATTTCTGTTTGTTCATGTGATCATTGCTATAAAAGTCTCACAGTTTGCTTTTGTGATATCCATCCCCCTAAGGTTGTTTATGCTGTTTCCACTTTTTTTTTTTTTTCATTTAGGGAATTGAATTGTTTCCTTTTGATTTCTTCACTAACCAGTTGCTCCTTCAGGAGCATATTGTTTGCCATCTTATGTTTTTAGTATTTCTAGAGTTTCTGTTGTGATAAGTTGTAGTTGTACTCCATTTTGGCGAGGGATGATAATGTGATATTTTGGTTTTCTAGAGTTTACTAAGATTCATTTTGTGGCTTAGCATGTCCTATGTGTCACAGTTTGTGGCTTAGATGCGCTGTGCGTCACAGTTTGTGACTAGGCATGCTGTGTGTGTCTTGATTTGTTAGACGAGCGTGATGGCCACTACAATACACGGAAACAACTTGTGTGTCATGATTTGTATCTTAGCATGTTTTGGGTTTGGGTTAGGGTTAGGGTTCGGATTTGGGTTAAGGTTGGGTTCAGGTCCTTGTTCGGGTTAGGGGTTAATGCTAGTATTAGGGTTAGGGGTTTTGGGTTAGGGTTAAGGTTATGGCTTAGGTTTAGGGCTAAGGTTCAAATATTTAAGCCTCTAATTCACATTAGATATCCTTATTTTAGAAAGAGAAAAAAGTTTTTCTTTGGGGGAGCTTATTTTCAGCAGGGAGATTTTGAAACAATAAGACAGTTTTAATATCCAGAAGGTAGCGCTTAAGTCACTCCCATGTCAGACAGTGACTAGGAACTCCAGCCCTGATCCAATCAGCTCCCTGCTAAGGCAACTGCAAGATGGGGTGATACCTCTAGCACTATGGGACCATGTGGGGACCAGCACTAGTCCCTGCCATGTGGGGACCAGCACTAGGGGACGATGTGGGGACCAGCACTAGGGAACCATGTGGGGACCTTGGGACCAGCACCAGGAGACTAAGTGAGGACCTTGGAACCAGCATTAGGTGACCCTGTGGGTACCAGCACTAGACCCCACCATGTAAGGACCT
Source organism: Ochotona princeps (assembly GCF_030435755.1). Taxonomy (NCBI): domain Eukaryota; kingdom Metazoa; phylum Chordata; class Mammalia; order Lagomorpha; family Ochotonidae; genus Ochotona; species Ochotona princeps. The sequence continues at coordinate 1,139,251 of NC_080838.1, forward strand.
GTCCTGGCTTCAGCTTAGCCCTAAGCTGGTGTGGACATTTGGGGTGAGAAGCAACACAGGAAATTTTCTCACTCCCTCTCTGCCTTTAAATAAATGAAATTTAAAATCCAGAAGCTGAATTTTATCTGGCACGTGTGACTGAGTGGGCTCTTGGGCTAACTAAGCAGAAACAAGACTGATGGCTATCAAATCACAAACATCAAAGAGCCATGGACACCCATACCACTGGTCCCAATTGCCTAAACCAAAAGTTGGGGTTTGGGGTGGGCGTGGCTGGGAAGGGTCCAGGGAGGAAGCACCTCGCAGGCCCGCACGGCACGATGGCTCCAGGCAGCAGAACAGGAAGAGGCCGTAGTGGAAGGCATCCTCATGGTCAGGAAGTGGTGTGTACACCTGCAGCAGCAAAGTGAGTGTGCAGCCACAGACCGTGCATACCAAGGGCCTGGGCCCCGGCAGCCAGGCAGCACCCAGGCACGCCGACCGCCCACCCACCTTGCTGGGGAGATGCTTGCTGCCCAGCCGCCACGCAGCCTCCTCCTCTGCAAAGCCCAGTTCCACCAGGGCAGCCTGCAGTACAGCCATGCCAGCCTGGCACCACCACTTGCCCAGGGAAGTTAGGTGGCTGGAAAATGGGAGTTGGAAAGACGGCTGGTGGGAGGCGCCTGAAGGAGCCTTGGGTGGGAGGAGGCCTGCAGACCGACTTCCGCTCCTTCACGTACTGGGCTCCCGCTTTCAGATTTTCTGGGGTCCTGTGTTGGAGAAGTTGTGCCAAGAGACAAAGTGGACACACTGGATCTCTGAGGTCTGTTATACATGACAGGGAACCCCATTGCCAGTAAGTCTTAAGGTCACGCCAAAATGGGAGACTGCCTGACATGTAAGCCAAGCCCTCCTCAGGCATCTAGCCCAGCTCCGCAGCTGCTCAGGGAGAGAAGGCAGAGGTGGTTCTCCTGACTGGGATCCTTCCCACCTGGACCCCGCCCCGGGAAGCATGAGATGGTGTATCTGATCCTGGACACGAAAACGTCTGCTTAGGCCTTTCTGTTGTTGTCACCCCACGAGGCTGTGTTCCTGTTGGTGTCCCTGGGGCTTCCTGTCATGGCCTGGGAAGGCAGCCTAAGGTGGTCCTAGAGCCTGTGCCTGCACCAGAACTGGAGACCTCTCTGAACTTTGACCTGGCTGAGCTCCAACAGTTGTAACCATCTGCAGAGTCCACCAGCTGCCTCTTGCTCTTGCTCAGTCGTTCAAATGCATCTGTGTTTTAAAACTTAACACTTCCATTCTTCCTAAAGCTAAATGAATGGTGGGCCAGACACTGTGGTTGTAGTGGACTAGACCACTGCCTGCAGACTTGGCATCCATGTAGGTGCTGGTTTGTGTCTCAGCAGCTCTCTTTTTGGACCAGCTCCCTGCTGAAGTGCCTGGGGAAGCAGTACAGGATTGCTCAAGCCTTGGTTTCCTAAACCCATGCGGGAGACCCATGTGCAGAAAGCAATTGGCCATTTGTCTCCTGGCTTCAGATCGCCTCAGCTCGGGCATTTAGAGAGTGATCCAGCAGGTAGAAGGTCTCTCTGTCCCGTTCTTTCTATAACTCTGCCTTTCAAATAAAACAGAGTAAATCTGAAAAAGAAATGATGTTGTTCACAGCACAATCGTTGTTGAAAACTTTCAGTTTTTGGTATGATACATTGATGTGACTTACACACAGTGTAATAATCTTTTATGCATTTGGATTTGATCTTAGTATATGGTGAGAGATGTGGGTCTATCTTTTTGTTTCTGCAGGCTATCAACCAGTTGTCCCAACAGCATTTATTGAACAGACCTTCCCATTTGCCTGGGTTGTCGTTTGTCTTTTTGTCAAAGATTATTTGGCTGTATTTGTGTGGGTTCCCATCTGGTGTTTCTATTCTGCTCCATTGATCTTCTTCTCTATTTTTTTGCCAGTACCAGGCTGTTTTGATAACCACTGCCCTATAGTATGTCCAGAGGTCTGGGACTGTGATTCCCCCTGCTAACTTCCTGTTCTTGAGAATGGTTCTAGCTATTCGTGGTTTTTTGTGTTTCCAGATTAACCTTTGAATCATTGTTTCCAGATCTGTGAAGAATGTTTTGGGCAATTTGATTGGGATTGCGTTGAATGTATATATTGCCTTTGGCAGTATAGACATTTTAATGATATTGATTTTACCTATCCAGGAGCATGGGATGTTACTCCATCTTTCTAGATCTTGTTCAATTTCTTTTTTAAGTAGTTTGTAGTTTTCCTCAAATAGGTCTCCAACATTTTTGGTTAGGTTAATTCCCAGATACTTCATGCTTTCCTTTGTTACTTTGAATGGTATCTTGCTGGTTAGATCTTTTTCCAACTTGGGGCTGTTAGCATACACTATGGCTGTTGATTTTTGTTCATTAATTTTGTACCCTGCCACTCTACCGAACTCTCGTATAAGTTCTAGTAGTCTCTGTGTTGAGCCTTTTGGCTCTTCCATATAAAGAATCATGTCATCTGCATATAGTGAAAGCTTGACTTCTTCATTTCCCATTTGGATTCCTTTGATTTCTTTTTCTTGTCTTATGGCCTCAGCGAGTACCTCTAGAACTATGTTGAATAGCAGCGGAGAAAGCGGACATCCCTGTCTTGTTCCAGATCTCAGTGGGAAGGGTTCCAGTTTTTCTCCATTCAGTATGATGCTGGCATTGGGTTTTTCATATATTGCTTTGATTATGTTGTGGATTTTTCCATCTATGCCTACCTTGGTTAGGGTCTTTAGCAGGAAGTTGTGCTGGATTTTGTCGAAAGCTTTTTCTGCATCTATTGATACTATCATGTGATTCTTGTTTTTCAGTTTTTGGATGTGGTGTATCACATTTATGGATTTGCGAATGTTGAACCATCCCTGCATTCCAGGGATGAATCCTACTTGATCTGGATGAATGATCTGTCTGATGTGTTTTTGAATTCTGTTGGCTAGGATTTTGTTGAGAATCTTAGCATCAATGTTCATCAAAGAGATAGGTCTGTAGTTTTCCTTCTCTGTAGGATCTCTGCCCGGTTTTGGGATTAAGGTAATGTTGGCTTCATAGAATGAGTTTGGAAGGGTTGCTTCCTTTTCTATTGTTTTGAAGAGTTTGTAGAGGATTGGGGTTAGTTCTGTTCGGAATGTTTTGTAGAATTCTGGAGTGAAGCCGTCTGGGCCTGGGCTTTTCTTTGTTGGGAGGTTTTTAATCACTGATTCAATCTCTGCTTCAGTTATGGGTTTGTTCAGGTTGATTGTTGCCTCTGGGCTAAGTTTTGGCAGGTTGTGTGAGTCTAAGAACTTTTCCATTTCTTGGTGGTCTTCTGATTTGTTGGAGTACAGTGCTTTGTAGTAATTTCTGATTATGTTCTTAATGGTTGTAATGTCTGTTGTTATGTTGCCTTTTTCATCTTTGATGCTGTTAATTCTTGCTTTCTCTTGTTTTTTCTTTGTCAGTCGGGCCAGCGGGGTGTCTATTTTGTTTATCTTTTCAAAAAACCAGCTTTTTGATTTGTTGATTTTGTGTATGGTTTTTTTTATTTCTATCTGGTTGATTTCCTCCCTTGTTTTGATGATTTCTTGTTTCCTGTTGTGTGTGGGGCTCATCTGCTGCTGCTTTTCCAATTCCTGGAGGTGTGTGGTTAGTTCCTGTATTTGGCGCCTCTCTTGGGCCTTGACATGAGCTCCAATTGCGATGAGTTTACCCCGTAGCACTGCTTTGGCAGTGTCCCACAAGTTTTGGAATGTTGTATCAGAGTTTTCATTGGTTTCCATAAATTTTTTGATCTCATCTTTAATTTCTTCCCTGACCCATTGTTCGTTCAATAGCATATTGTTCAACCTCCAAGAGTTTCTATATTTCCTTGGGCATTTTGAATTGCTGATTTCCAGTTTCATTCCATGGTGGTCTGAGAGGGTACATGGTATGATTTCTATCTTTTTGAAGTTATTTAGATTTGCTTTGTGTCCTATCATGTGGTCGATCCTGGAGAAGGTGCCATGTACTGCTGAAAAAAATGTATAATCTGTGGTCTTAGGATAAAAAATTCTATAAATGTCTACCAAGTCCAGTTGTTCTATTGTTTGTATGAGTTCTGTTGTTTCTTTGTTGAGTTTTTGTTTTGTTGATCTGTCTATAGTTGTTAGCGGGGTGTTAAGATCGCCCACTATTATTGTGTGTGTATCTATGTCTCCCCTTAAGTCTGTAAGTAGTTGCTTCACGAAGCTAGGTGCATTGGAATTAGGTGCATATATGTTCACGATTGTAATTACTTCTTGATGGATCAGTCCCTTCACCAATATATAATGTCCTTCTCTGTCCTTTTTGATGTCTGTCAGCTTGAAGTCTAGGTCATCTGAGATTAGAACAGCTACACCAGCCTTTTTTTCTCGTCCATTGGCATGAAATGTCTTTTTCCATCCTTTCACTTTAAATTTCTTACAGGATTTTCTGGTTAGATGTGTCTCTTGTAGGCAACATATAGTTGGGTGCTGTTTGATGATCCATTCCGTTAATCTATGCCTTTTGATTGGTGAGTTTAAGCCATTTGTGTTTAGAGATAATATTGAGAGGAATTGGTTTTGGGCTGCCATGAGTGTAAGTGTGCAAGTGTGTATTTGCGACTATTGGAGTTTTTGATTGGTTGACTTTTCTTGTATGGATTTTAGTGGGGAGGTCTTCCCATTTGCCATCTTTGATTTTGGTTTGTATTTTTTCTTTCTGGGTTTAGCACCTTCCTGAGGAGATTTTCCAGAGCTGGTTTCGTGTTGATGTATTCTTCGAGTTTCTCTTTACTGTTGAAGTATTTGATTTCATTCTCAAATATAAATGAGAGCTTTGCTGGGTACATTATTCTTGGTTGGCAGTTGTTTTGTTTCAGGATTTGATAGGTTTTACCCCATTCTCTCCTTGCTTGGAGCGTTTCTTCTGATAGGTCGGCTGTGATCCTGATTTCCCTTCCCCTGAAAGTAATCTTATCCTTTTTTCTTACTTGTCTTAGAATGGTTTCCTTGTATTCACTTGAAGGTAGCTTGAGGACCACATGTCTGGGAGACAATTTGTTTGGGTCGTATCTACTGGGGGTTCTTTGTCCTTCCTGGATTTGTGCTAGATTTATATTTCCATTATTCTGGAAGTTCTCCTGTATTATCTCATTGAGCACTCGTTGCAAGCCTGTCTCCTTTTCCACTCCTTCGGGAAGGCCTATTATTCTAATATTTGATTTTTTGAGGTTGTCTTTCATTTCCTGTATGGACCTATTGGCTTTCTCTAGATTTGTCTCCAACTGTTTGATGAGCTGCTGCCTTTCATTCTGATTGTCTTCCAATTCTGATATTCTGTCTTCTGCTGTGTTCATTCTGTTGGTTAGGCTTTCAATTTTGTTCTCTATATCAAGGATTCCCTTTTTGACTTGATTTATTTCTGCAGTGATATGGTTTTCGAATGCCTTAGATTCTTCCCAGCGCTTTTCACTCTCTCTGACGAATTTCATCATTAGCTTCTTAAAGTCCTTATCTGATAGTTCCTCTATGTCTTCATCTTGCATCTCAGATATTGGGATTAGTTTTTGGTTGTATTGGGAGGGAGTGCTTGATCTTTCCTCTGGGTCATTGCTTTTTCTGATACTTCTCCTCATTGTGTTTTTACTTCTTGTTGTTTTGAGATTTTAGCAGTGATTCAGCTGAGCCGGCTCTGGTTTGGGGTCTCCGGCTGAGCCCAGCAGGGCTTACTGCCTGAGTCACCAGCTGTTTTCAGGGTCTGTAGATCACAGCCCCGAGTTGGGTCAGGAGGCTTTGTGGGCCAGCCCTAGTACCAAACCCCTTCCCCTGTGGCTCCCTCTCAAAGGCAGTTCCCTACAGATTCACTCTGCCGAGCCGCGCCTGGGCTTTGGGTCACAAGGCTAATACAGCGGGGGTCTCTGCCTCAGTGCTGAGCCGAGACTCTCCTTCAGGGCTTGAGGTTAGCACAGCAAGGGCTCCTGCTGCTCGGAGCCTAAAATCCCCAACCCCGGCCTGTGCTGGGCTGGAGATCTCCGCGGCCCCAGTGCCAAACTCGGAAGCGCTGCTCCGCCGAGGGCTGCAACACCACAGGCAGGTCTTTCCGAGCGGGCTCCTGCTGGGAAAACCTGTCCGGCCAGTTCAGCTGAGCCCGCTCCGGTCTGGCCTCTCTAGCTGAGCCCAGCTGGGGACTCCGCCCTGAAGAAGCCACTTCCTCAGCTGCACTCTCTCAAGGATGGAAGCGGATCTCTGAGAGGCACAGAGCCCTTTAGGTGAGACATGCCCCCACTAGTCCGCTCCTCTGCCCAGGACGTGAGGCCCTGTCGAGCGTTGCCCAGCCTCTGGGGCTCAGGGCGAGTCCAGCAACAGGATCCACTGACTCTCCCGCAGCCAGTCCACAGCTCGGAGCCGATATGGGGATCTCTGAGCCCCAGTCCCACAGTGCTGCTCCTGTTCCCTCTGCACTCTCCCAGAGCCGCTGAGCAGCGGGTAGGCAAGCCTCTGGGAAATCTCCCCAGCTTTTCCTCCACTTCTGCAGGGATAATGCACCCAATGATCAGTCCAGTAGCCTCCTCTGGGGGCTCCTGCCTTCCAGGGGACTGGTGCCCCTGTCGGTGTGGGCGCCTATCCTTCCAGCCGCCTCTGTTTTCCCTGGGGCGGTTGAGCCTCTGCCGCCTTCCCCCTGCCTGGGATCGTGACTCACCAGGTTTCTCGCGGCGTGCTGTATTTTCTTTCCTACTTTTTGCGGCTGTTCCTTCACGCTGTGTAGATCTTCTTGCTTTAGTGAACTCCAGTGACCTTCTCGCTCTTCTCCCTACAGTTTCGCGCCTCCTGGCCTGTTTCTCTGCTGGATCGGCTCCCCTCCTTCCCTACTCCACCCTACACCAGCTCTCTGCAGTCGGCCATCTTTTTCAGTCTCCCACACACAGTGTAATAATACCCACAGCTGGTCCATGTGCTGCCTGTAACATGGATGTGATGTCCATAGAGTGTAGTAACACTCACGGATGGTCTGTATAGTGGCTCTAACAAGCTGAGTCTCTGGGATGGTCACAGTGTCCTGCCCTATGATGTGACCTCCCCTCTTCCATGCTCTGGGATGCTCACTTGCACCCCATGCATCAGCATTGTAGTCCCCCCTTGAGATGACCCAGTAGTCCGGATCGATGGTATTTGTGTCCAGCAGGTGGCACTATCAGGTGCATAGTCTGGTGAGGCAGCTGCACCCTGCCCTGTCACTAACCCTAATCCTAACTCTGCCCTATATCTAACCCTATCACTAACCTTAACCCTGCCCTATTCCTAACCCTATCATTAACCCTTACCCTAAACCTGCCCTACCCACCCACCCACAACCTGCACTGTTTGCTCTTGCTGACTATAGCCCCTGTCATGTCTCCTAGTAACTCCCTGAAGAAGCAGGGCAGGGGTCAGGGTACCAGAGACAGTGACTGGTACCACCACCCCACCCCTGGGCCCTACTCCTGCCCTGGGCTCATCTGGGTAGCAATGGACCAAAATGATCTTAGCTTCCGGGTATGTTCCAATGTGGCTCATACCACCTGGGACACCTATAGCAGGCTTGTGGATCACTGCCTGGACCCTCCAAGATGACACCATTTCCACCAAGCATAACTGAGTCAATGGCTGCAACCTGGCATTCATGTGACACTTTCTGCAATAGGAGCTCTGTGCCATGCAGCTGGAGATCAGCAAGTAGAGGGATTCCATACCAGCCTGGCACCAGCCTGGCACCACCACTACCAGGGGACCCAGGGGGCTGGGCAGAGGCTTTCTGGAACTGGACTAGGAGCATGGAAGGTGGCTTCATGGCCAAGGGTTGCTAGAACTGGACAGGTGTCAGGGAAGGGTTCATGTCAGGCCTGAGGCTTGCTGGACTGGACTGGGAGCATGGAAGGGGTTGAAGCTTGCAGGACTTGACTCAGGGTACGAGAGGGGTCTGTGTCAGTAGTCCACCATTCTGCAGAGGGTGTGTCTGTAAGGCCCAAAAGGCAGGCAGTCATCAGGTGCATGTGAGGGTTAATCCGGGGCCAGCTGAGTGTCAGGGTCAGCTGCCTATCCTCAGAAGGCTCACAGGCTCTTGGCTTGGACTCCATGGGTTGCTACCTTATCTCTCAGTGCGTCTACTCATTGGGCCTGCAATAGGATCCTGTATTGTCTTTAGTAGTGACCATAGGCTTACCAGCCTCTTGTTCTGGTTCAGATCATCATGAAACTGAAGTTTTACCCTTTCCTCAAGGTAATCACTGAAAGCAGGCTCTTTGTTCTGGGACAGGGGGCAGAAGGAGCACCAGGCTGAGCCACCAGACGGCTGCGTTTGACAGCAGCCACCTTGCAGAGGTGCTGACCTCTGTCATCTCTTACCCGGACTTCCAGAGTGTGGACACTGGTGCATTCTCATCACAGCACCCAGAGCTGCTGCTACAGCTGGAGGAGGCCACGGCGGCCACTGCAGACCTCAGTACCTGAGGAGGATGGCTGTTAGAGTGCAACTTTTCTGCCCAAGACTCCCCACCTGCCCCCGTCACCTGGTAAGTGTTCCTATGAAACAAGAATAGCTAATTCCTGGAAACCTGACAGCTTCTTCTTGGACTCCTGCCAGCCCAGGGCTGATTTCTGAGCATCTCAGGCGTGGTTCCTCAGGGAGCAAAAGGCCCTACCTGCTGTGAGGGTGCCTGGGGTTGGGAGTGTTGGGCTCAGCTCACAATCAAGCTTCCTAACACACCTGTGAAGGATGCCCCAAGTGCGACCCTTCTGGGAGTTCCGTGGCTTGGGGTTCGGGTTTGCGATAGGGGTTTTGTTTCAGGTTCTGGGTTCTGGTTTAGGATAGTGGATCTGGTTCTGATTGAGGTCTGGGTTTGGGTTCTGGTTTCTGGGTTCGGGATAGGGGTTCAGGGTTTGGATTCTGGTTCGGATTAGTGTTTGGTTTTAGGATCTGGGTTTGGGTTCAGAGTCGGGTTCCGATTAGTGTTTGGTTTTAGTGTTAAGGTTCAGGTTGGGGTTTGTGTTTGGTTTTAGGGCCTATGTTCAGGTTCAGATTCAGGCTGGAATGTTGGCTTGGATGCACACACATCACTTAGCAGGAAGGCTGGCATAGAATTGGGAGAGAAGGCAGGCAGTGCCTTATTTATTTATTTATTTATTTATTTATCTTTGCTTCCTTCGGTTTTGCAAACAAGAAAATCATGTATCAGCCTGAGAGACAAGCCACTCAAGTTCATGTGTGTTTAGGAGTCTTCTGCTGGATAAAAATGAAACCTAAAATGTGATGAGTCTTGTTAAGCCATGGAAACTTCACTTTGATCATTTTTGATCAGATGTTTACTCTCCAATAGTGCACCAAGTGGCAAGAAAATAGGGAAAATTTTTGGTGACCCTCCCAAAAGAGCTTCTTGGACTGTGATGGGAAAGCTATTCTAACTACACAGAGAATACAGTAGACTAAACTAGTGAGGACAGAAGAATAGTTTGCCTATATGAGAACTCAAGGCTGTGGGGAATACACTTATTATCTTACTCTGCTGTTTTAACCAGCATTTCCCTAACAACAAACTAATGTCATGGACAGACTTTTCAGAAAACACTTGTCCATTTAGTGTACAAATTGCCTTTGTATTAGACAAGGGAAATCTCAGAAGATGCATTTAGAAACATGTCTTAAAGCACATTATTAAACACATGCAAACGTTTACCCTCAAATTTGAATCATACAGTATTTTCTGTTTAGGGAGAGCATAACTTAAATATCTTTTGTAAGTCCAGATGTGAAAAGAGAGTATGCCATCTGTTACAGACCACTGCTCACATCACTGCAATTCAGTGAGTGAACCATACTAGACTAACAGCATCTGGTCACAAGCCTGTCTTTCCCACTAAACTATAAGGTCCTCCAGGGCAGGAAACATACTTTAGCTATTTTGTGTGCACAGTGTTTAACATAGAAGTTGGCTTGGATTGTTTGATGCAGATTCAATAAATACTTGTTTAACTGAACTAAATTACAGGTCTTAAAATTTAATATGTTATTCTGTTGCTTCCACTAACTCAATGTTTATAGACCAAACACAGAAGTCCCACTTTCCTCAGCTATCTATAAAAGAAGAAACACACATCTTTATCCTGGTTCCTAAGTTTTGGAGTCAGTCCATTGTAGATAGGATACTCAAAAATGTACTTGACACCACTGAAATAAATGTTGTTCATAACCTTTGTCCATTATATGCTTCTGTCCAAAGATATAAAATAAGGCAGGTGGCTATTCCCACCATTCTCAAAGCTATGGGGATGTGTGTCACTCCAAACATTTAATAAACTTTCTCTTCACTTAGCTCTCTGCTCACATGTCATCTTCTCAAAGTATCTTCAATCTTCAATTGCTCTTCCACAATATGGTCATTCGTGGCTCTCTAGGAAGTGATTCTGCTTTTCTTCCTTCATACATAGCACATAAAAATCTTGTAGTATACAATCCTATACCCTGGTCTCCTCCAGAACATGAACTCCATTTGGGCAACAGCCTTGTCCGTGCTACTTACTGTTGCTTCCCCTTGATCTACAGTTATAAACATGCAATAAACACCTATTGAGTGAAGAAATAGGTGATGCAAAGGGCTCTTAAAAAAGGTTTATTTGTCATTTGAAAGGAAAGTTACAGAGGGAGAAGGAGAAATGAGAGGAGGGGGTGGGGGAGAGAGAAAACTTCCATCCTCAAATGTCAGCAATGGTCAGAGGTAGGCCAGGCTGAAGCCAGGAGCTTCATCCAGGTTTCTCACATGGGTTCAGGGGCTGAGGTACTTAGGCTATCCTCCATGGCTTTCCCAGGTCCATTAGCAGAAAGCTGGACAGGAAGTGGAAGAGCTGCAATTCAAACCAGTATCTATTTGGGATGCTGGCATCGCAGGTAGCACCTTAACCTGATGCAACACAGCACTGACCCCTTGGTTTTGTTTTCAAGTATTTCTTTTGAGGGAGATAGAGACAGATAGCCCCTGTCTGCAGTTTCACTCCCCGAATGCCTGCAATGGCCAGGGTTGTGCCACGCCTAAGCCGGACGCTAGGCTCTCAATCCAGGCTGCCATTAATTCCACATTCAGAGGGTGCATTAGAAGCAAACTAGAATGAGGATTAGGTCCAGGCATCAACCCTATGTGCTCCAGGGTTGGACGAGGGTGTTTACACACCAAGATAAAAGGCCACTCTCCTGTTTTCAAGTATCTTGATTGAGAACCATAGCAGCAATAGCATACAGATAATTTAGTGCAGCAGCAATGACCTCCACACTTGACAGGTATTTAAAGAATTAAAGTGTAACGTAATTTGCAGGTGGAAGATCCTAAAAGCATAGGACAGCACTGACACATGTCAGGTGTGTGACTTCATAAGGTTAACCAAAAAGCTGCAGAACAAATATTTGGGGAACTGGGCATAGAATCCAGCATTTCAAACTCCAAGAACAACTTTACAGTCATTGACAACCAGTCACAAGTACATGATGATCTTTGTTTCCATTAGTAAAGTATTATAAATGTCTGTCAATTGATGAGGTCCACTCTATTCAGGAGACTGGCTATTTGTATGATTTTGTTTGTCCTGCCTTATATATTAATAAGCATTCAATAGTTGTTGCCTGACTCAATTTGATTTAACTTACAGTATACATTGAATAACACTGAATAGAGTAATGACCCCACAGGAACATCACTGGATGTCTTTGTGATCCTCCACCTCCTCCTCCACCTGGAGGTTAGGGTTAGTGTTAGGGTACAGGTAAGGAAAAGGGTTAGGATTAGGGTTACTGGTACAGGTGTGGGTTAGTGTTAGGGGTTAGGGTTAAGGTTATAGTACGAATTAGGTTTAGGGTTAGGTTATGGGTTAGGGTTAGGTCTAGGATTAGGCTTAATGGTTAGGGTGAGGGTTAGGGTACTGGTTTGGGTGAGGGTTAGGGTTACAGTTAGTGTATGGTATGGGTTAGGGTTATGGTATGGGTTAGGGTATGTTAGGGTTAGGTTTAGGGTAAGAATATGGGTTAGGGTTAGGGAATGGGTTAGGCTTAGGGGTTAGATTTAGGGTTCAGGTTTGGTTAGGGTATGGGTTAGGGTTGGAGTATAGGTTAGGATTAGGTTAAGGGTTAAGTTTAGGATTGAGGGTTCAGGTTAGGGTTGGGGTTCTTGTTAGGGTTAGAGTTAGGGTTTGGGTTTAGGTTTGGATCCGGGTTAGGGTCCTGGTTTGGGTATGGGTATGGGTATGGCTTAGGGTTAGTTTTAAGGTATGGGTTAAGGTTAGAGTATCTGTAAGAGTTGGGGTAAAGTTTATGCAAAGGGTACAGATTAGGGTATGGGTACACATATGGGTTAGAGTTAGGGTACAGGGTAGGATTCAAGTACAAGGTATGGGTTAGGTTTAGTTCTAGGGTTAGGTATGGTTAGCTTTAGGGTTAGGATTAGGGTACAGGTTAGGTTTTAGGTTCTGTTTTGGCTTAGGGTTAAGTTTAGGGGTTCAGGTTAGAGTCATGTGTTTGTGTTAGGGTTGGGGTATGGGTTAGAGTATCATTTAGGGTATGGGTTAGGTTAGGGTTAGGATTAGGTATTGGGTTCTGGTTTGGCTTAAGTTTAAGGTTAGGATTAGGGGTTCAGGCTAGGGTTAGGTTTAGGGTTAGGGTTGGGAGCATCCATATCTTTGATGTTTTCACTGAGTCCTTGAAGCAATGCCCCTAGAAATCAGGAGATGACCATCTTGATGGCTTAGGGTTTGCTACACAGGTTCCCGGCCTGAAAGATGACATCCCCAATGCTCAAGTGCACTAACAGCTCCTCTCCCCTATTTGTGAAACAGAGGCAGCTAGGAACAAGACACACTGTCTTGAGGCTTGCTCTGCCCAGCCCTGAGGGAGGGAAGTGGCTGTCTGGGCCTGGGTAGGGGTCTGAGCCAGCTGTTTGGGTAGCTGGGCTCCTCCTGGTGGTACAACACGCATGTGTTCAAACAACACAAACCTCTGGGTGCTGACCCCATGAGGCGCTGATGCCATGGCAACTGGAGGCAATGTCCTTCTCCATGCAGTGGCTGCTCCTGATCTCCCTGGAAGCCGTCCCTACTCCGAGCCTTGACTGGTTTGCTTAGGAGCTGGCCTGGGGTGTGGTGGGGGTAGGGGGCTCCCATTCTCTCCTTGTCAGAGGAGGGTGAGGGCAAGTGAGCAATGAGCCTCTGAAGTGGACGGCCTTATGGGGCGGATGGCTTTGTGGGCCTTCCTCTGAGTGACCCCATTCTTGCGGAAAACATGAAGATGCAGTGAGCAACATGAAGTGCAGTGACTGCTCTACACACTGACTCGGCTCCTTTTGTGTGGACTCAAGGCAGGATGGCTAGTTACGGCCGGCTCTGCTGCCAGTTCTCCAAGAAGTTTCTGTAACACTGTGTCAAGGCCCCCTTCTTCACACCCTTGCCAGCACTCAGTGGGTTCTGTGGTTTTGGTGACGACCATCCTGACCAGGGTTCTGAGCTGCGACTCCCTATTTGAACTCAGCTGTTCCTTTGGCTCCAGCTGATTGGATAAATCGCACTCTAGAAAGCACCCCTGAGTGTTCCTCTCCCCCAGAGAAGCTGTCAGTGTGATATCATCCCACTTGCCAGTTTTTGCTTTTGCTGCCTGTGTCACAGTAAGAGACAGAGAGCCAGCATTGACATTCCAGAGAGTGAGAGTCAGAAAGCCAGGCTTGCCTTGCAAGAGATAGAGACAGAGAGCCAGCATTGTCTTTCCAGAGAGACACACAGACAGCCAGAGAGACACAGATTCGCAAGGCAAGGCTGGCTTTCTGAGAGACAGACTAAGAGAGAGAGACAGAGAGAGAGAGAGAGAGAGAGAGAGAGAGAGAGAGAGAGAGAGCGCCAGCTTTGGGTTGCCAGCCAGAAGGACAGAAAGCAAGAGAGACACAAATTTGCAAGGCAAGGGTGGTTCTCTGGAAGAAGGACAGACAAACGGAGAGAGAGAGACAGAGATCCAGCCTTGCCTTGCAAGAGAGACAGACAGACAGAGTGAGAGACAGAAAGCCAGCCTTGCCTTTCCAGAGAGAGAGTGACAGAGAGCCAGCCTTGCCTTGCCAGAGAGACAGACAGACAGTGAGAGAGACAAAGATTGGCAAGGCAAGGCTGGCTCTCTTAGAGACAGACAGACAGAGAGAGGTAGAGACAGAGAGCCAACTTTGCCTTGCCTTAGAGAGAGAGAGACAGACAGAGTGAAAGTCAGAGAGTCAGCCTTGTCTTGCCACAGATAGAGCCAGAGAGCCAGCCTTGCCTTCCCAGACAGAAGGACAGCGAGAGAGACACAGATTAGCAGGGCAAGGCTGGCTCTGTGAGAGACAGAGAAACAGAGAGAGAAACAGAGAGAGAGCCAGAGAGCCAGCCTTGCCTTGCCTTGCCAGAGATAGAGACAGACAGACAGCGAGCGAGACACAGATTGGCAACGCAAGGCTAGCTCTCAGAGAGACAGACACACAGAGAGTGAGAGTCAGAAAGCCAAGCTTGCCTTGCCAGAGATAGAGACAGAGAGCCAGCATTGCCTTTACAGAGAGACAGATAGACAGCGAGAGAGACACAGATTGGCAAGGCAAGGCTGGATTTCTGAGAGACAGAGAGAGAGAGAGAGAGAGAGAGAGAGAGAGAGAGACAGAGCGCGAGCTTTGGGTTTTCCAGGAAGAAGGACAGAAAGCAAGAGAGACACAGATTTGCAAGGCAATGATGGCTCTCTGAGAGACAGACAGAGAGAGAGAGAGAGAGACAGAGCGACAGCCCTGCCTTGCCTTTGAGACAGACAGACAGACAGAGTGAGAGACAGAGAGCCATCCTTGCCTTGCTACAGATAGAGACAGAGAGTCAGCCTTGCCTTGCCAGAGAGAGACAGACAGTAAGAGGACACAGATTGGCAAGGCAAGGGTGGATCTCTGAGAGAGAGACAGACATACAGAGAGACAGAGATCCAGCCTTGAATTGCCAGAGAGACAGACAGACAGACAGAGAGAGTGAGAGTCAGAGAGCCAGCCTTGCCTACTCAGAGAGAGAGATAGAAAGCCAGCCTTGCCTTGCCTTAGAGACAGATAGACAGAGTGAGAGACAGAGAAACAGCCTTGCCTTGCCAGAGACAGAGACAGAGAGCCAGCCCATCCTTGCCAGAGAGACAGACAGACAGCGAGAGAGACACAGATTGGCAGGCCAAATAGGCTCTGTGAGAAACATGGAGAGAGAGAGAGGGAGAGAGGGAGAGAGAAAGAGAGAGAGGGAGACAGAGACAGACACAGAGACAGAGAGCCAACCCTGTCTTACGAGCCAGCCAGACAGAGAGCGAGAGAGCCAGATTGTCAAGGCAAACCTAGCTATCTGAGAGACAGACATACAGAGAGAGAGAGACAGAGAGCCAGCCATGTCTTGCGTTAGAAACAGACTACAGACAGACAGAGACAGAAAATAGCCTTGCATGGCCAGAGAGACAAACAGAGAGAGAGCAAGAGAGACACAGATTGGCAAGGAAAGGCTGGTTTTCTGAGAGACAGACAGACACAGATAGAGAGAGACAGAGTGACAGCCCCGCCTTACCTTAGAGACGGACAGACAGACAGAGTGAGAGACAGAGAGCCAGCCTTGCCTTGCCAGAGATACAGACAGACAGCGAGAGAGACACAGATTGGCAAGGCAAGACTGGCTCTCTGAGACAGAGAGAGAGAGAGAGAGACAGAGAGCCAGCCTTGCCTTGCCATAGAGACAGATAATACCGAGGCAGAGAGCGAGCCTTTCTTGCCAAAGAGAGAGACAGAGCCAGCCTTGCCTTTCCAGAGAGACAGACAGACAGCGATAGAGACAGAGATTGGCCAGGCAAGGCTGGCTCATTAGACACAGACAGACAGAGAGAGAGACAGAGAGCCAGCATTGCCCTGCCTTAGAGAGAGAGAGACAAACAGAGTGAGAGTCAGAGAGCCAGCCTTGCCTTTCCTTAGAGAAAGGCAGACAGACAGAGTGAGAGTAGGAGAGACAGACTTACCTGTCCAGAGATAGAGCCAGAGAGCCAGCCTTGCCTTACCAGACAGAAGGGCAGCGAGAGAGACACAGATTGGCAAGGCAAAGATGGCTCTCTGAGAGACAGACAGACAGAAATTGAGTGAGAATCAGAAAGCCAAGCTGGCCTTGCCAGAGAGACAGACAGAGAGCAAGAGAGACACAAATTGACAAGGCAAGGGTGGCTTACATAGGGACAGACAGAGAGAGAGACAGAGAGCCAGCCTAAACTTCTCAGAGAGTGAAGGACAGAGCGACAGCCCTGCCTTGCCTTAGAGACACACAGACAGACAGAGTGAGATACATAGAGCCAGACTTGCCTTGCCAGAGAGAGACAGAGATCCAGCCTTGCCTTGCCAGATAGACAGACAGCCAGCCAGAGAGACACAGATTGGCAAGGCAAACCTAGCTCTCTGAGAGACAGACATACACAGAGAGAGACAGAGAGACAGAGAGCCACCCCTGCCTTGCCTTAGAAACAAAGAGACTACTGACAGACTAAGAGACAGAGGGCCAGCTTGTCTTGCCAGAGAGACAGACAGACAGCGAGAGAGACACAGATTGGCAAAGCAAGGCTGGCTCTCTGAGAGACAGACAGACAGAGATAGAGAGAGACAGAGCGCCAGCCCTGCCTTGCCTTAGAGACAGAAAGACAGAGTGAGAGACGGAGAGCCAGTCTTGCCTTACCAGAGAGAGAGCCAGAAAGCCAGGCGTGCCTTGCCAGAGAGACAGACAGACAGCGAGAGAGACTCAGATTGGGAAGGCAAGGCTGGCTCTTTGTGAAGCAGACAGACAGAAATTGAGTGAGAGTCAGAAAGCCAGGCTTGCCTTGCCAGAGAAAGAGACAGAGAGCCAACCTTGCCTTTCCAGAGAGACAGACAGAGAGCGAGAGACACAGATTGGCAAGGCAAGGGTGGCTGTCTGAGAGAGAGACAGACAAACAGAGAGAGAAGTGATCCAGCCTGCCTTGCCAGAGAGACAGACAGACAGAGTGAGGGACAGAGAGCCAGCCTTACCTGATCAGAGAGAGAGAGACAGAGAGCCAGCCTTGCCTCGCCAGCCAGCCACACAGACAGCGAGAGAGACACAGATCGGCAAGGCAAGGCTGGCTCTCTGAGAGACAGACAGAGAGAGTGAGTGAGAGTCAGAAAGCCAGCCTTGCCTTGCCAGAGATAGAGCCAGAGAGCCAGCATTACCTTGCCAGACGGAAGGACAGCGTGAGAGACAGATTCGCAAGGCAAGGCTGGCTCTCTGAGATACAAACAGAGTGACAGCCAGAGAGTAAGCCTTGCCTTGCTAGAGATAGAGACAGAAAGCCAACCTTGCCTTTCCAGAGAGACAGACAGAGAGCGAGAGAGACACAGATTGGCAAGGCAAGGGTGGCTGTCTGAGAGAGAGACAGACAAACAGAGAGATTCAGAGATCCTGCCTTGCCTTGCCAGAGAGACACAGACAGAGTGAGATACATAATGCCAGCCTTGGCTTGTCAGAGAGAGAGAGAGACAGAGCGCCAGCAAGCCTTGCCAGACAGACAAACAGACTGCGAGAGAGACACAGAATGTCAAGGCAAGGCTGTTTCTCTGAGAGACAGAATGACAGAGAGAGAGTGAGAGTCAGAAAGCCAGCCTTGCCTTGCCAGAGATAGAGCCAGAGAGCCAGCATTACCTTGCCAGACGGAAGGACAGCGTGAGAGACAGATTCGCAAGGCAAGGCTGGCTCTCTGAGAGACAAACAGAGTGAGAGCCAGAGAGTAAGCCTTGCCTTGCTAGAGATAGAGACAGAAAGCCAGCCTTGCCTTTCCAGAGAGACAGACAGAGAGCGAGAGAGACACAGATTGCCATGCAAGGGTGGCTGTCTGAGAGAGAGACAGACAAACAGAGAGATTCAGAGATCCTGCCTTGCCTTGCCAGAGAGACACAGACAGAGTGAGATACATAGTGCCAGCCTTGGCTTTTCAGAGAGAGAGAGAGACAGAGCGCCAGCATGCCTTGCCAGACAGACAAACAGACTGCGAGAGAGACACAGAATGTCAAGGCAAGGCTGTTTCTCTGAGAGACAGAATGACACAGAGAGAGTGAGAGTCAGAAAGCCAGCCTTGCCTTGCCAGAGATAGAGCCATAGAGCCAGCATTACCTTGCCAGACAGAAGGACAGCGAGAGAGACAGAATGGCAAGGCAAGGCTGGCTCTCTGAGAGACAATCAGAGTGAGAGCCAGAGAGTCATCCTTGCCTTGCTAGAAATAGACACAGAGAGCCGGCATTGCCGTGCCAGAGAGACAGACAGCAAGATGATACAATTTGCAAGGCAAGGGTGGCTGTCTGAGAGAGAGACAGACAAACAGAGAGATTCAGAGATCCAGCCTTGCCTTTCCAGAGAGACAGACAAACAGACAGATACATAGAGCCAGCCTTGCCTTGCCAGAGAGAGAGACAGAGAGCAAGCCTTGCCTTGCCAGACAGACAGACAGACAGACTGCGAGAGAGACACAGAATGTCAAGGCAAGGCTGTCTCTCTGTGAGACAGAAAGACAGAGAGAGTGAGAGTCAGAAAGCCAGGCTTGCCTTGCCAGAGATAGAGCCAGAGAGCCAGCATCAACTTGCCAGACAGAAGGACAGCAAGGGCGATACAGATTCCTAATGCAAGGATGGCTCTCTAAGAGACAGGGTGAGAGTCAGCGAGTCAGCCTTGCCTTTCCTGAGATAGAACCAGAGAGTCAGTCTTGAATTGTCAGACATAACGATAGCCCGAGAGACACACATTGGCAGGGCAAGTAGGGCTCACAGAGGGACAGACAGAAACAGAGAGAGAGACAGAGAGCCAGACTTGCCTTGTCAGAGACAGAGACAGAGATCCAGCCTTGCCTTTTAGAGAGACAGACAGACAGCCAGAGAGACACAAATTGGCAAGGCAAACCTAGCTCTCTGAGAGACAGACATACAGAGAGACAGAGAGAGAGAGACAGAGAGCCTGCCCTGCCTTGCCTTAGAAACAAAGAGACTACCGACAGACTAAGAGACAGAGGGCCAGCCTTGTCTTGCCAGAGAGAGAGACAAAGAACATCCTTGCCTTGCCAGAGAGACAGACAGAGAGACAGCGAGAGAGACACAGATTTTCAAGGGAAGGCTGGTTCTCTGAGAGACAGACAGACAGAGATAGAGAGAGACACAGCGCCAGCCCTGCTTGCCTTAGAGAAAGACAGACAGACAGAGTGAGAGACAAAGAGCCAGCCTTGCCTTTCCAGAGAGACAGACAGACAGCCAGAGAGACACAGATTGGCAAGGCAAGGCAGGCTCTCTGAGAGACAGACAGACAGAAATTGAGTGAGATTCAGAAAGCCAGGCTTGCCTTGCCAGAGATAGAGACAGAGAGCCAGCCTTGCCTTTCCAGAGAGACAGACAGAGAGACAGGTAGAGAGACACAGATTGGCAAGGCAAGGGTGGCTGTCTGCGAGAGAGACAGACCAACAGAGAGAGAGAGAGCGATTCAGGCTTGCCTTACCAGATAGTCAGACAGACAGACAGAGTGAGGGACAGAGAGCCAGCCTTACCTGACCAGAGAGAGAGAGAAAGAGAGCCAGCCTTGCCTCGCCAGACAGCCAGCCAGCCAGAAAGCGAGAGGACACAGATTGGCAAGGCAAGGCTGGCTCTCTGAGAGACAGACAGAGAGAGAGATTGAGAGTCAGAAAGCCAGCCTTGCCTTACCAGAGATAGAGCCAGAGAGCCAGCATTACCTTGCCAGACGGAAGGACAGCGTGAGAGACAGATTCGCAAGGCAAGGCTGGCTCTCTGAGAGACAAACAGAGTGAGAGCCAGAGAGTCAGCCTTGCCTTGCTAGAAATAGAGACAGAGAGCCAGCCTTGCCTTGCCAGAGAGACAGACAGACAGACAGACAGAGACATAGAGCCAGTTGCCTTGCCAGAGAGAGAGACAGAGAGCCAGCCTTTCCTTGCCAGCCAGACAGACAGACTGCGAGAGAGACACAGAATGTCAAGGCAAGGCTGGTTCTCTGTGAGACAGAATGACAGACAGAGTGAGAGTCAGAAAGCCAGGCTTGCCTTGCCAGAGATAGAGCTAGAGAGCCAGCATTACCTTGCCAGGCAGAAGGAAAATGAGAGAAACACAGATTCCTAATGCAAGGCTGGCTCTCTAAGAGACAGAGTGAGAGTCAGCGAGTCAGCCTTGCCTTTCCTGAGATAGAGCCAGAGAGTCACCCTTGCCTTGTCAGACAGAACGATAGCCCGAGAAACACAGATGGGCACGGCAAGTAGGGCACATAGAGGGACAGACAGAAACAGAGAGAGAGACAGAGAGCCAGACTTGCCTTGCCAGAGCCTGACAGAGATCCAGCCTTGCGTTGCCAGAGAAACAGACAGACAGCCAGAGAGACACAGATTGGCAAGGCAAACCTAGCTCTCTGAGAGACAGATATACAGAGAGAGAGAGAGAGAGAGAGAGAGAGACAGAGAGAGCCAGCCCTGCCTTGCCTTAGAAACAAAGAGACTACCGACAGACTAAGAGACAGAGGGCCAACCTTGTCTTGCCAGAGAGAGAGACAGAGAACATCCTTGCCTTGCCAGAGAGACAGACAGAGAGACAGCGAGAGACACAGATTGGCAAGGCAAGGCAGGCTCTCTGAGAGACCGACAGACAGAAATTGAGTGAGATCCAGAAAGCCAATCTTGCCTTGCCAGAGATAGAGACAGAGAGCCAGCCTTGCCTTTCCAGAGAGACAGACAGAGAGACAGGTAGAGAGACACAGATTGGCAAGGCAAGGCTGGCTCTCTGAGAGACCGAGAGACAGAGATAGAGAGAGACAGAGCACCAGCCCTGCCTTGCCTTAGAGACAGACAGACATACAGAGAGAGAGACAGAGAGCCAGCCATGCCTTGCCAGAGAGACAGACAGACAGCGAGAGAGACACAGATTGGCAAGGCAAGGCAGGCTCTCTGAGAGACAGACAGACCGAGATAGAGAAAGACAGAGCGCCAGCCCTGCCTTGCCTTAGAGACAGACAGACAGAGACATAGAGCCAGTCTTGCCTTTGAAGACAGAGAGAGCCAGAGAGCCAGCCTTGCCTTGCCAGAGAGACAGACAGACAGCCAGAGAGACACAGATTGGCAAGGCAAGGCAGGCTCTCTGAGAGACAGACAGACAGAAATTGAGTGAGATTCAGAAAGCCAGGCTTGCCTTGCCAGAGATAGAGACAGAGAGCCAACCTTGCCTTTCCAGAGAGACAGACAGAGAGACAAGTAGAGAGACACAGATTGGCAAGGCAAGGGTGGCTGTCTGCGAGAGAGACAGACAAACAGAGAGAGAGAGAGCGATACTGCCTTGCCTTGCCTTAAGGACAGACAGACAGACAAAGTGAGGGACAGAGAGCCAGCCTTGCCTTGCCAGAGAGAGAGAGACAGAGAGCCAGCCTTGTGTTCCCACCCAGGCAACCAGCAAGACAGTGAGAGAGACACAGATTGGCAAGGCAAGGCTGGCTCTCTGAGAGACCGACAGACAGAGATAGAGAGAGACAGAGCACCAGCCCTGCCTTTCCATAAGGACAGACAGAAAGACAGAGTGAGAGACAGAGGGCCAGCCTTGTCTTGCCAGAGAGAGAGAGCTTGAGAGCCAGCCTTGCCTTGCCAGAGAGACAGACAGAGAGCGAGAGAGACACAGATTGGCAAGGCAAGGCTGGCTCTCTGAGACACAGACAGACAGAGATAGAGAGGGACAGTCCACCAGCCCTGCCTTGCCTTAGAGACAGACAGAAAGACAGAGTGAGAGACAGAGAGCCAGCCTTGCCTTGCCAGAGAGACAGACAGCCAGAGAGACACAGATTGGCAAGGCAAGGCAGGCTCTCTGAGAGACCGACAGACAGAAATTGAGTGAGATTCAGAAAGCCAGGCTTGCCTTGCCAGAGATAGAGACAGAGAGCCAACCTTGCCTTTCCAGAGAGACAGAGAGAGACAGGGAGACAGACACAGATTGGCAAGGCAAGGGTGGCTGTCTGTGAGAGTGACACACAAACAGAGAGAGAGAGAGAGATACAGCCTTGCCTTGCCAGAGAGACAGACAGACAGACAGAATGAGGGACAGAGAGCCAGCCTTGCCTGACCAGAGAGAGAGACACAGAGAGCCAGCCTTGTGTCGCCAGCCAGCCAGCCAGCAAGACGGTTAGAGAGACACAGATTGGCAAGGCAAGGCTGGCTTTCTGAGAGACCGACAGACAGAGATAGAGAGAGACAGAGCACCAGCCCTACCTTGCCTTAAGGACAGACAGAACAACAGACTAAGAGACAGAGGGCCAGCCTTGTCTTGCCAGAGAGAGAGAGACAGAGAGCCAGCCTTGCCTTGCCAGAGAGACAGACAGACAGCGAGAGAGACACAGATTGGCAAGGCAAGGCTGGCTCTCTGAGACACAGACAGACAGAGATATAGAGAGACAGAGCACCAGCCCTGCCTTGCCTTAGAGACAGACAGAACGACAGAGTGAGAAACAGAGAGCCAGCCTTGCCTGGCCACAGAGAGAGAGCCAGAGAGCCAGCCTTGCCTTGCCAGAGAGACAGACAGAGAGCGAGAGAGACACAGATTGGCAAAGCAAGGCTGGCTCTCTGAGAGACAGACAGACAGAGATAGAGAGAGAAGGAGCGCCAGCCCTGCCTTGCCTTAGAGACAGACAGAAAGACAGAGTGAGAGACAGAGAGCCAGCCTTGCCTTTCCAGAGGGACAGACAGACAGCGAGAGAGACACAGATTGGCAAGGCAAGGCAGGCTCTCTGAGAGACCGACAGACAGAAATTGAGTGAGATTCAGAAAGCCAGGCTTGCCTTGCCAGAGATAGAGACAGAGAGCCAGCCTTGCCTTTCCAGAGAGACAGAGAGAGACAGGGAGAGAGACACAGATTGGCAAGGAAAGGGTGGCTGTCTGCGAGAGAGACAGACAAACAGAGAAAGAGAGCGATTCAGCCTTGCCGTGCCAGAGAGACAGACAGACAGACAGAGTGAGGGACAGAGAGCCAGCCTTGCGTCGCCTGACCAGAGAGAGAGAGACAGAGAGCCGCCTTGCGTCGCCAGCCAGCCAGCCTGCTGGAAAGCGAGAGGACACCGATTGGCAAGGCAAGGCTGGCTTTCTGAGAGATCGACAGACAGAGATAGAGAGAGACAGAGCACCAGCCCTGCCTTGCCTTAGAGACAGACAGAAAGACAGAGTGAGAGACAGAGAGCCAGCCTTGCCTTGCCTTTCCAGAGAGACAGACAGACAGCGAGAGAGACACAGATTGGCAAGGCAAGGCTGGCTTTCTGAGAGACCAACAGACAGAGATAGAGAGAGACAGAGCACCAGCCCTGCCTTGCCTTAAGGACAGACAGAACAACAGACTAAGAGACAGAGGGCCAGCCTTGTCTTGCCAGAGAGAGAGAGACAGAGAGCCAGCCTTGCCTTGCCAGAGAGACAGACAGACAGCGAGAGAGACACAGATTGGCAAGGCAAGGCTGGCTCTCTGAGACACAGACAGACAGAGATATAGAGAGACAGAGCACCAGCCCTGCCTTGCCTTAGAGACAGACAGAAAGACAGAGTGAGAGACAGAGAGCCAGCCTTGCCTTGCCAGAGAGACAGACAGACAGCCAGAGAGACACAGATTGGCAAGGCAAGGCAGGCTCTCTGAGAGACAGACAGACAGTAATTGAGTGAGATTCAGAAAGCCAGGCTTGCCTTGCCAGAGATAGAGACAGAGAGCCAGCCTTGCCTTTCCAGAGAGACAGAGAGAGACAGGGAGACAGACACAGATTGGCAAGGCAAGGGTGGCTGTCTGTGAGAGTGACAGACAAACAGAGAGAGAGAGAGAGATACAGCCTTGCCTTGCCAGAGAGATAGACAGACAGACAGAGTGAGGGACAGAGAGCCAGCCTTGCGTCGCCTGACCAGAGAGAGAGAGACAGAGAGCCGCCTTGCGTCGCCAGCCAGCCAACCAGCCAGACAGCGAGAGAGACACAGATTGGCAAGGCAAGGCTGGCTCTCTGAGAGAACGACAGACAGAGATAGAGAGAGACAGTCCACCAGCCCTGCCTTGAGTTAGAGACAGACAGAAAGACAGAGTGAGAGACAGAGAGCCAGCCTTGCCTTGCCTTTCCAGAGAGACAGACAGACAGCCAGAGAGACACAGATTGGCAAGGCAAGGCAGGCTCTCTGAGAGACAGACAGACAGAAATTGAGTGAGATTCAGAAAGCCAGGCTTGCCTTGCCAGAGATAGAGACAGAGAGCCAGCCTTGCATTTCCAGAGAGACAGGGAGAGAGACACAGATTGGCAAGGCAAGGGTGGCTGTCTGAGAGAGAGACAGACCAACAGAGAGAGAGAGAGCGATTCAGGCTTGCCTTGCCAGAGAGACAGACAGACAGACAGAGTGAGGGACAGAGAGCCAGACTTGCCTGGCCACAGAGAGAGAGCCAGAGAGCAGGCCTTGCCTCGCCAGACAGGAGGCAGCTGGAAAACGAGAGGACACCGATTGGCAAGGCAAGGCTGGCTCTCTGAGATAGACAGAGAGAGAGAGTGAGAGTCAGAAATCCTTGCCTTGCCTTGCCAGAGATAGAGCCAGAGAGCCAGCATTATCTTGCCAGACGGAAGGACTGCGAGAGAGACAGATTCGCAAGGCAAGGCTGGCTCTCTGAGAGACAAACAAAGTGAGAGCCAGAGAGTCAGCCTTGCCTTGCTAGAAATAGAGACAGAGAGCCAGCCTTGCCTTGCCAGAGAGACAGACAGACAGACAGACAGAGACATAGAGCCAGTTGCCTTGCCAGAGAGAGAGACAGAGAGCCAGCCTTGCCAGCCAGACAGACAGACTGCGAGAGAGACACAGAATGTCAAGGCAAGGCTGGTTCTCTGTGAGACAGAATGACAGACAGAGTGAGAGTCAGAAAGCCAGGCTTGCCTTGCCAGAGATAGAGCTAGAGAGCCAGCATTACCTTGCCAGGCAGAAGGAAAACGAGAGAAACACAGATTCCTAATGCAAGGCTGGCTCTCTAAGAGACGGAGTGAGAGTCAGCGAGTCAGCCTTGCCTTTCCTGAGATAGAGCCAGAGAGTCAGCCTTGCCTTGTCAGACAGAACGATAGCCCGAGAAACACAGATGGGCACGGCAAGTAGGGCACATAGAGGGACAGACAGAAACAGAGAGAGAGACAGAGAGCCAGACTTGCCTTGCCAGAGCCTGACAGAGATCCAGCCTTGCGTTGCCAGAGAAACAGACAGACAGCCAGAGAGACACAGATTGGCAAGGCAAACCTAGCTCTCTGAGAGACAGATATACAGAGAGAGAGAGAGAGAGAGACAGAGAGAGCCAGCCCTTCCTTGCCTTAGAAAAAAAGAGACTACCCACAGACTAAGAGACAGAGGGCCAGCCTTGTCTTGCCAGAGAGAGAGACAGAGAACATCCTTGCCTTGCCAGAGAGACAGACAGAGAGACAGCGAGAGACACAGATTGGCAAGGCAAGGCAGGCTCTCTGAGAGACCGACAGACAGAAATTGAGTGAGATCCAGAAAGCCAATCTTGCCTTGCCAGAGATAGAGACAGAGAGCCAGCCTTGCCTTTCCAGAGAGACAGACAGAGACAGGGAGAAAGACACAGATTGGCAAGGCAAGGGTGGTTGTCTGAGAGAGAGACAGACAAAGAGAGAGAGAGAGAGCGATACAGCCTTGCCTTGCCAGAGAGACAGACAGACAGACAGAGAGAGGGAGAGAGCCAGCCTTGCGTCGCCAGCCAGTTGGCCAGCCAGACAGCGAGAGAGACACAGATTGGCAAGGCAAGGCTGGCTCTCTGAGAGACCGACAGACAGAGATAGAGAGAGACAGAGCACCAGCCCTGCCTTGCCTTAGAGACAGACAGACATACAGAGAGAGAGACAGAGAGCCAGCCATGCCTTGCCAGAGAGACAGACAGACAGCGAGAGAGACACAGATTGGCAAAGCAAGGCTATCTCTCTGAGAGACAGACAGACAGAGATAGAGAAAGACAGAGTGCCAGCCCTGCCTTGCCTTAGAGACAGACAGACAGAGACATAGAGCCAGTCTTGCCTTTGAAGACAGAGAGAGCCAGAGAGCCAGCCTTGCCTTGCCAGAGAGACAGGCAGACAGCCAGAATGACACAGATTGGCAAGGCAAGGCAGGCTCTCTGAGAGACCGACAGACAGAAATTGAGTGAGATTCAGAAAGCCAGGCTTGCCTTGCCAGAGATAGAGACAGAGAGCCAACCTTGCCTTTCCAGAGAGACAGACAGAGAGACAGGTAGAGAGACACAGATTGGCAAGGCAAGGGTGGCTGTCTGCGAGAGAGACAGACAAACAGAGAGAGAGAGAGCGATACTGCCTTGCCTTGCCAGAGAGACAGACAGACAGACAGAGTGAGGGACAGAGAGCCAGCCTTGCCTTGCCAGAGAGAGAGAGACAGAGAGCCAGCCTTGCGTCGCCACCCAGGCAACCAGCAAGACAGTGAGAGAGACACAGATTGGCAAGGCAAGGCTGGCTCTCTGAGAGATCGACAGACAGAGATAGAGAGAGACAGAGCACCAGCCCTGCCTTTCCTTAAGGACAGACAGAAAGACAGAGTGAGAGACAGAGAGCCAGCCTTGCCTTGCCAGAGAGAGAGAGAGCCAGAGAGCCAGCCTTGACTTGCCAGAGAGACAGACAGAGAGCGAGAGAGACACAGATTGGCAAGGCAAGGCTGGCTCTCTGAGACACAGAAAGACAGAGATATAGAGAGACAGAGCACCAGCCCTCCCTTGCCTTAGAGACAGACAGAAAGACAGAGTGAGAGACAGAGAGCCAGCCTTGCCTTGCCAGAGAGACAGACAGCCAGAGAGACACAGATTGGCAAGGCAAGGGTGGCTGTCTGCGAGAGAGACAAACAGAGAGCGAGAGAGCGATACAGCCTTGCCTTGCCAGACAGACAGACAGACAGACAGAGTGAGGGACAGAGATCCAGCCTTGCCTGACCAGAGAGAGAGAGACAGAGAGCCAGCCTTGCGTCGCCAGCCAGCCAACCAGCAAGACAGCAAGAGAGCCACAGATTGGCAAGGCAAGGCTGACTCTCTGAGAGACCGACAGACAGAGATAGAGAGAGACAGAGCACCAGCCCTGCCTTGCCTTAGGGACAGACAGAACGACAGAGTGAGAAACAGAGAGCCAGCCTTGCCTGGCCACAGAGAGAGAGCCAGAGAGCCAGCCTTGCCTTGCCAGAGAGACAGACAGAGAGCGAGAGAGACACAGATTGGCAAGGCAAGGCTGGCTCTCTGAGAGACAGACAGACAGAGATAGAGAGAGAAGGAGCGCCAGCCCTGCCTTGCCTTAGAGACAGACAGAAAGACAGAGTGAGAGACAGAGAGCCAGCCTTACCTTTCCAGAGGGACAGACAGACAGCGAGAGAGACACAGATTGGCAAGGCAAGGCAGGCTCTCTGAGAGACCGACAGACAGAAATTGAGTGAGATTCAGAAAGCCAGGCTTGCCTTGCCAGAGATAGAGACAGAGAGCCAGCCTTGCCTTTCCAGAGAGACAGAGAGAGACAGGGAGAGAGACACAGATTGGCAAGGCAAGGGTGGCTGTCTGTGAGAGAGACAGACAAACAGAGAAAGAGAGCGATTCAGCCTTGCCTTGCCAGAGAGACAGACAGACAGACAGAGTGAGGGACAGAGAGCCAGCCTTGCCTTTCCAGAGAGACAGAGAGAGACAGGGAGAGAGACACAGATTGGCAAGGCAAGGGTGGCTGTCTGTGAGAGAGACAGACAAACAGAGAAAGAGAGCGATTCAGCCTTGCCTTGCCAGAGAGACAGACAGACAGACAGAGTGAGGGACAGAGAGCCAGCCTTGCGTCGCCAGACCAGAGAGAGAGAGACAGAGAGCCGCCTTGCGTCGCCAGCCAGCCAGCCAGCTGGAAAGCGAGAGGACACCGATTGGCAAGGCAAGGCTGGCTTTCTGAGAGACCGACAGACAGAGATAGAGAGAGACAGAGCACCAGCCCTGCCTTTCCTTAAGGACAGACAGAACGACAGACTAAGAGACAGAGGGCCAGCCTTGTCTTGCCAGAGAGAGAGAGCCAGAGAGCCAGCCTTGCCTTGCCAGAGAGACAGACAGACAGCGAGAGAGACACAGATTGGCAAGGCAAGGCTGGCTCTCTGAGAGACCGACAGACAGAAATTGAGTGAGATCCAGAAAGCCAGGCTTGCCTTGCCAGAGATAGAGACAGAGAGCCAGCCTTGCCTTTCCAGAGAGACAGAGAGAGACAGGGAGAGAGACACAGATTGGCAAGGCAAGGGTGGCTGTCTGTGAGAGAGACAGACAAACAGAGAAAGAGAGCGATTCAGCCTTGCCTTGCCAGAGAGACAGACAGACAGACAGAGTGAGGGACAGAGAGCCAGCCTTGCCTTTCCAGAGAGACAGAGAGAGACAGGGAGAGAGACACAGATTGGCAAGGCAAGGGTGGCTGTCTGTGAGAGAGACAGACAAACAGAGAAAGAGAGCGATTCAGCCTTGCCTTGCCAGAGAGACAGACAGACAGACAGAGTGAGGGACAGAGAGCCAGCCTTGCGTCGCCTGACCAGAGAGAGAGAGACAGAGAGCGCCTTGCGTCGCCAGCCAGCCAGCCAGCTGGAAAGCGAGAGGACACCGATTGGCAAGGCAAGGCTGGCTTTCTGAGAGACCGACAGACAGAGATAGAGAGAGACAGAGCACCAGCCCTGCCTTTCCTTAAGGACAGACAGAACGACAGACTAAGAGACAGAGGGCCAGCCTTGTCTTGCCAGAGAGAGAGAGCCAGAGAGCCAGCCTTGCCTTGCCAGAGAGAGAGACAGACAGCGAGAGAGACACAGATTGGCAAGGCAAGGCTGGCTCTCTGAGACACAGAGAGACAGAGATAGAGAGAGACAGAGCGCCAGCCCTGCCTTGCCTTAGAGACAGACAGAAAGACAGAGTGAGAGACAGAGAGCCAGCCTTGCCTTGCCTTTCCAGAGAGACAGACAGACAGCGAGAGAGACACAGATTGGCAAGGCAAGGCAGGCTCTCTGAGAGACCGACAGACAGAAATTGAGTGAGATCCAGAAAGCCAGGCTTGCCTTGCCAGAGATAGAGACAGAGAGCCAACCTTGCCTTTCCAGAGAGACAGAGAGAGACAGGGAGAGAGACACAGATTGGCAAGGCAAGGGTGGCTGTCTGTGAGAGTGACACACAAACAGAGAGAGAGAGAGAGATACAGCCTTGCCTGGCCAGAGAGACAGACAGACAGACAGAGTGAGGGACAGAGAGCCAGCCTTGCCTGACCAGAGAGAGAGACACAGAGAGCCAGCCTTGTGTCGCCAGCCAGCCAGCCAGCAAGACAGTGAGAGAGACACAGATTGGCAAGGCAAGGCTGGCTTTCTGAGAGACCGACAGACAGAGATAGAGAGAGACAGAGCACCAGCCCTGCCTTGCCTTAAGGACAGACAGAAAGACAGAGTGAGAGACAGAGGGCCAGCCTTGTCTTGCCAGAGAGAGAGAGACAGAGAGCCAGCCTTGCCTTGCCAGAGAGACAGACAGACAGCGAGAGAGACACAGATTGGCAAGGCAAGGCTGGCTCTCTGAGACACAGACAGACAGAGATATAGAGAGACAGAGCACCAGCCGTGCCTTGCCTTAGAGACAGACAGAAAGACAGAGTGAGAGACAGAGAGCCAGCCTTGCCTTGCCAGAGAGACAGACAGACAGCCAGAGAGACACAGATTGGCAAGGCAAGGCAGGCTCTCTGAGAGACAGACAGACAGTAATTGAGTGAGATTCAGAAAGCCAGGCTTGCCTTGCCAGAGATAGAGACAGAGAGCCAGCCTTGCCTTTCCAGAGAGACAGAGAGAGACAGGGAGACAGACACAGATTGGCAAGGCAAGGGTGGCTGTCTGTGAGAGTGACAGACAAACAGAGAGAGAGAGAAAGATACAGCCTTGCCTTGCCAGAGAGAGAGACAGACAGACAGAGTGAGGACAGAGAGCCAGCCTTGCGTCGCCTGACCAGAGAGAGAGAGACAGAGAGCCAGCCTTGCGTCGCCAGCCAGCCAACCAGCCAGACAGCGAGAGAGACACAGATTGGCAAGGCAAGGCTGGCTCTCTGAGAGAACGACAGACAGAGATAGAGAGAGACAGTCCACCAGCCCTGCCTTGAGTTAGAGACAGACAGAAAGACAGAGTGAGAGACAGAGAGCCAGCCTTGCCTTGCCTTTCCAGAGAGACAGACAGACAGCCAGAGAGACACAGATTGGCAAGGCAAGGCAGGCTCTCTGAGAGACAGACAGACAGAAATTGAGTGAGACTCAGAAAGCCAGGTTGCCTTGCCAGAGATAGAGACAGAGAGCCAGCCTTGCATTTCCAGAGAGACAGGGAGAGAGACACAGATTGGCAAGGCAAGGGTGGCTGTCTGAGAGAGAGACAGACCAACAGAGAGAGAGAGAGCGATTCAGGCTTGCCTTGCCAGAGAGACAGACAGACAGACAGAGTGAGGGACAGAGAGCCAGACTTGCTTGGCCACAGAGAGAGAGCCAGAGAGCCAGCCTTGCCTCGCCAGCCAGCCAGCCAGCTGGAAAGTGAGAGGACACCGATTGGCAAGGCAAGGCTGGCTCTCTGAGATAGACAGAGAGAGAGAGTGAGAGTCAGAAATCCTTGCCTTGCCTTGCCAGAGATAGAGCCAGAGAGCCAGCATTATCTTGCCAGACGGAAGGACTGCGAGAGAGACAGATTCGCAAGGCAAGGCTGGCTCTCTGAGAGACAAACAAAGTGAGAGCCAGAGAGTCAGCCTTGCCTTGCTAGAAATAGAGACAGAGAGCCAGCCTTGCCTTGCCAGAGAGACAGACAGACAGACAGACAGAGACATAGAGCCAGTTGCCTTGCCAGAGAGACAGACAGCAAGAGGACACAGATTGGCAAGGCAAGGGTGGCTGTCTGAGAGAGAGACAGACAAACAGAGAGAGACAGAGAGTCAGCCTTGCCTTGCCAGAGAGACAGACAGACAGAGAGCCAGCCTTGCCTTGCCAGACAGACAGACAGACTGTGAGAGAGACACAGAATGTCAAGGCAAGTCTGTCTCTCTGTGACACAGAAAGACAGAAAGACAGAGAGAGAGTGAGAGTCAGATAGCCAGGCTTACCTTGACAGCCAGACAGACAGACTGTGAGAGAGACACAGAATGTCAAGGCAAGGCTGTCTCTCTGTGACACAGAAAGACAGAAAGACAGAGAGAGAGTGAGAGTCAGATAGCCCGGCTTACCTTGACAGCCAGACAGACAGACTGTGAAGGAGACACAGAATGTCAAGGCAAGGTTGGCTCTCTGTGAGACAGAAAGACAGAGAGTGAGTGAGATTCAGAAAGCCAGGCTCTCCTTGCCAGAGATAGAGCCAGAGAGCCAGCATTACCTTGCCAGACAGAAGGACAACGAGAGAGATACTGATTCCTAATGCAAGACTGGCTCTCTAAGAGACAGAGTGAGAGTCAGCGAGTCAGCCTTGCCTGTCCTGAGATAGAGCCATAGAGTCAGCCTTGCCTTGTCAGACAGAATGATAGCCCGAGAGACACAGATTGGCAGGGCAAGGCTGGCTCACAGAGGGACAGACACAGAGATATAGAGACACAGAGCCAGCATTGCCTTCTCAGAGAGAGAGATAGAAAGCCAGCCTTGCTTTGCCTTAGAGACAGACAGAGTGAGAGACAGAGAGGCCGACTTGAATTGTGAGACAGAACGATAGATAGAGAGACACAGATTGGCAGGGCAAGCCTCGCTCACAGAGGGCAGACAGACAGAGTGAGAGACAGAAAGCCAGCCTTGCCTTGCCTTAGAGACAGACAGACAGCGAGAGAGACACAGATTGGCAAGGCAAGGCTGGCTCTCTGAGACACAGACAGACAGAGATAGAGAGAGACAGAGCGCCAGCCCTGCCTTGCCTTAGAGACAGACAGAAAGACAGAGTGAGAGACAGAGAGCCAGCCTTGCCTTGCCTTTCCAGAGAGACAGACAGACAGCGAGAGAGACACAGATTGGCAAGGCAAGGCAGGCTCTCTGAGAGACCGACAGACAGAAATTGAGTGAGATCCAGAAAGCCAGGCTTGCCTTGCCAGAGATAGAGACAGAGAGCCAACCTTGCCTTTCCAGAGAGACAGAGAGAGACAGGGAGAGAGACACAGATTGGCAAGGCAAGGGTGGCTGTCTGTGAGAGTGACACACAGAGAGAGAGAGAGAGATACAGCCTAGCCTTTCCAGAGAGACAGACAGACAGACAGAGTGAGGGACAGAGAGCCAGCCTTGCCTGACCAGAGAGAGAGACACAGAGAGCCAGCCTTGTGTCGCCAGCCAGCCAGCCAGCAAGACAGTGAGAGAGACACAGATTGGCAAGGCAAGGCTGGCTTTCTGAGAGACCGACAGACAGAGATAGAGAGAGACAGAGCACCAGCCCTGCCTTGCCTTAAGGACAGACAGAACAACAGACTAAGAGACAGAGGGCCAGCCTTGTCTTGCCAGAGAGAGAGAGACAGAGAGCCAGCCTTGCCTTGCCAGAGAGACAGACAGACAGCGAGAGAGACACAGATTGGCAAGGCAAGGCTGGCTCTCTGAGACACAGACAGACAGAGATATAGAGAGACAGAGCACCAGCCGTGCCTTGCCTTAGAGACAGACAGAAAGACAGAGTGAGAGACAGAGAGCCAGCCTTGCCTTGCCAGAGAGACAGGCAGACAGCCAGAGAGACACAGATTGGCAAGGCAAGGCAGGCTCTCTGAGAGACCGACAGACAGAAATTGAGTGAGATTCAGAAAGCCAGGCTTGCCTTGCCAGAGATAGAGACAGAGAGCCAGCCTTGCCTTTCCAGAGAGACAGAGAGAGACAGGGAGACAGACACAGATTGGCAAGGCAAGGGTGGCTGTCTGTGAGAGTGACAGACAAACAGAGAGAGAGAGAAAGATACAGCCTTGCCTTGCCAGAGAGAGAGACAGACAGACAGAGTGAGGACAGAGAGCCAGCCTTGCGTCGCCTGACCAGAGAGAGAGAGACAGAGAGCCAGCCTTGCGTCGCCAGCCAGCCAACCAGCCAGACAGCGAGAGAGACACAGATTGGCAAGGCAAGGCTGGCTCTCTGAGAGACAGACAGACAGAGATAGAGAGAGACAGTCCACCAGCCCTGCCTTGAGTTAGAGACAGACAGAAAGACAGAGTGAGAGACAGAGAGCCAGCCTTGCCTTGCCTTTCCAGAGAGACAGACAGACAGCCAGAGAGACACAGATTGGCAAGGCAAGGCAGGCTCTCTGAGAGACAGACAGACAGAAATTGAGTGAGACTCAGAAAGGCAGGTTGCCTTGCCAGAGATAGAGACAGAGAGCCAGCCTTGCATTTCCAGAGAGACAGGGAGAGAGACACAGATTGGCAAGGCAAGGGTGGCTGTCTGTGAGAGTGACAGACAAACAGAGAGAGAGAGAAAGATACAGCCTTGCCTTGCCAGAGAGAGAGACAGACAGACAGAGTGAGGACAGAGAGCCAGCCTTGCGTCGCCTGACCAGAGAGAGAGAGACAGAGAGCCAGCCTTGCGTCGCCAGCCAGCCAACCAGCCAGACAGCGAGAGAGACACAGATTGGCAAGGCAAGGCTGGCTCTCTGAGAGAACGACAGACAGAGATAGAGAGAGACAGTCCACCAGCCCTGCCTTGAGTTAGAGACAGACAGAAAGACAGAGTGAGAGACAGAGAGCCAGCCTTGCCTTGCCTTTCCAGAGAGACAGACAGACAGCCAGAGAGACACAGATTGGCAAGGCAAGGCAGGCTCTCTGAGAGACAGACAGACAGAAATTGAGTGAGACTCAGAAAGCCAGGTTGCCTTGCCAGAGATAGAGACAGAGAGCCAGCCTTGCATTTCCAGAGAGACAGGGAGAGAGACACAGATTGGCAAGGCAAGGGTGGCTGTCTGAGAGAGAGACAGACCAACAGAGAGAGAGAGAGCGATTCAGGCTTGCCTTGCCAGAGAGACAGACAGACAGACAGAGTGAGGGACAGAGAGCCAGACTTGCTTGGCCACAGAGAGAGAGCCAGAGAGCCAGCCTTGCCTCGCCAGCCAGCCAGCCAGCTGGAAAGCGAGAGGACACCGATTGGCAAGGCAAGGCTGGCTCTCTGAGATAGACAGAGAGAGAGAGTGAGAGTCAGAAATCCTTGCCTTGCCTTGCCAGAGATAGAGCCAGAGAGCCAGCATTATCTTGCCAGACGGAAGGACTGCGAGAGAGACAGATTCGCAAGGCAAGGCTGGCTCTCTGAGAGACAAACAAAGTGAGAGCCAGAGAGTCAGCCTTGCCTTGCTAGAAATAGAGACAGAGAGCCAGCCTTGCCTTGCCAGAGAGACAGACAGACAGACAGAGACATAGAGCCAGTTGCCTTGCCAGAGAGACAGACAGCAAGAGGACACAGATTGGCAAGGCAAGGGTGGCTGTCTGAGAGAGAGACAGACAAACAGAGAGAGACAGAGAGTCAGCCTTGCCTTGCCAGAGAGACAGACAGACAGAGAGCCAGCCTTGCCTTGCCAGACAGACAGACAGACTGTGAGAGAGACACAGAATGTCAAGGCAAGGCTGTCTCTCTGTGACACAGAAAGACAGAAAGACAGAGAGAGAGTGAGAGTCAGATAGCCAGGCTTACCTTGACAGCCAGACAGACAGACTGTGAGAGAGACACAGAATGTCAAGGCAAGGCTGTCTCTCTGTGACACAGAAAGACAGAAAGACAGAGAGAGAGTGAGAGTCAGATAGCCAGGCTTACCTTGACAGCCAGACAGACAGACTGTGAAGGAGACACAGAATGTCAAGGCAAGGTTGGCTCTCTGTGAGACAGAAAGACAGAGAGTGAGTGAGATTCAGAAAGCCAGGCTCTCCTTGCCAGAGATAGAGCCAGAGAGCCAGCATTACCTTGCCAGACAGAAGGACAGCGAGAGAGATACTGATTCCTAATGCAAGACTGGCTCTCTAAGAGACAGAGTGAGAGTCAGCGAGTCAGCCTTGCCTGTCCTGAGATAGAGCCATAGAGTCAGCCTTGCCTTGTCAGACAGAATGATAGCCCGAGAGACACAGATTGGCAGGGCAAGGCTGGCTCACAGAGGGACAGACACAGAGATATAGAGACACAGAGCCAGCCTTGCCTTCTCAGAGAGAGAGATAGAAAGCCAGCCTTGCTTTGCCTTAGAGACAGACAGAGTGAGAGAAAGAGAGGCCGACTTGAATTGTGAGACAGAACGATAGCTAGAGAGACACAGATTGGCAGGGCAAGCCTCGCTCACAGAGGGCAGACAGACAGAGTGAGAGACAGAAAGCCAGCCTTGCCTTCTCAGAGAAAGATAGAAAGCCAGCCCTGCCTTGCCTTAGAGACAGATAGACGGACAGAGCGAGAGACAGAGATCCAGACTTGCCTTGCCAGAGAGACAGACAGCAAGAGGACACAGATTGGCAAGGCAAGGGTGGCTGTCTGAAAGAGAGACAGACAAACAGAGAGAGCCAGAGTGTCAGCCTTGCCTTGCCAGGCAGAAAGACATCCTGCGAGGGAGACACCGAATGTCAAGGCAAGGCTGCCTCTCTGTGAGACAGAAAGACAAAGAGAGAGTGACAGTCAGAAAGCCAGCCTTGCCTTGCCAGCCAGAGAACAGACAGCGAGAGAGACACAGAATGTCAAGGCAAGACTGGCTCTCTGTGAGACAGAAAGACAGAGAGTGAGTGAGAGTCAGAAAGCCAGCCTCTCCTTGCCAGAGATAGAGCCAGAGAGCCAGCATTACCTTGCCAGACAGGAGGACAGCGAGAGAGATACAAATTCCTAAGGCAAGGCTGGCTCTCTAAGAGAAAGTGTGAGAGTCAGCGAGTCAGCCTTGCCTTTCCTGAGATAGAGCCAGATAGTCAGCCTTGCCTTGTCAGAACAATAGCCCGCGAGACACAGATTGGCAGGGCAAGGCTGCCTCACAGAGGGACAGACAGACAGAGAGAGAGACCGAGAGCCACCCTTCCTTCTCCGAGAGAGAGATAGAAAGCCAGCCTTACCTTGCCAGAGAGACAGACAAACAGAGTGAGAGTCAGAGAGCCAGCCTTGCCTATCCAGAGAGAGAGAGCTAGAGAGCCAGCCTTGCCTTGCCAGAGAGACAGACAGACAACGAGAGAGACACAGATTGGCAAGGCAAGGCTGGATCTCTGAGAGACAGACAGAAGGAAATTGAGTGAGAGTCAGAAAGCCAGGCTTGCCTTGCCAGAGAGACGGACAGAGAGCGAGAGAGACACAGATTGGCAAGGCAAGGGTGGCTGTCTGAGAGAGAGACAGACAAACAGAGAGAGAGAGAGAGAGATCCAGCCTTGCCATGACAGAAGACAGACAGACAGACAGAGTGAGGGACTGAGAGCCAGCCTTGCCTGACCAGAGAGATAGACACACAGAGCCTGCATTACCTTGCCAGACAGAAGTACAGCAAGAGAGACAGATTTGCAAGTCAAGGCTGGCTCTCTGAGAGACAAACAGAGTGAGAGCCTGAGAGTCAGTCTTGACTTGCTAGAGATAGAGACAGAGAGCCAGCCTCGCCTTGCCAGAGAGACAGACAGCAAGAGGACACAGATTGGCAAGGCAAGGGTGGCTGTCTGAGAGAGAGACAGACAAACAGAGAGAGACAGAGATCCAGCCTTGCCTTGCCAGAGAGACAGACAGACAGAGAGCCAGCCTTGCCTTGCCAGACAGACAGACAGACTGTGAGAGAGACACAGAATGTCAAGGCAAGGCTGTCTCTCTGTGACACAGAAAGACAGAAAGACAGAGAGAGAGTGAGAGTCAGATAGCCAGGCTTACCTTGACAGCCAGACAGACAGACTGTGAGAGAGACGCAGAATGTCAAGGCAAGGTTGGCTCTCTGTGAGACAGAAAGACAGAGAGTGAGTGAGATTCAGAAAGCCAGGCTCTCCTTGCCAGAGATAGAGCCAGAGAGCCAGCATTACCTTGCCAGACAGAAGGACAGCGAGAGAGATACTGATTCCTAATGCAAGACTGGTTCTCTAAGAGACAGAGTGAGAGTCAGCGAGTCAGCCTTGCCTGTCCTGAGATAGAGCCATAGAGTCAGCCTTGCCTTGTCAGACAGAACGATAGCCCGAGAGACACAGATTGGCAGGGCAAGGCTGGCTCACAGAGGGACAGACACAGAGAGATAGAGACACAGAGCCAGCCTTGCCTTCTCAGAGAGAGAGATAGAAAGCCAGCCTTGCCTTGCCTTAGAGACAGACAGAGTGAGAGACAGAGAGGCCGACTTGAATTGTGAGACAGAACGATAGCTAGAGAGACACAGATTGGCAGGGCAAGCCTCGCTCACAGAGGGCAGACAGAGTGAGAGACAGAAAGCCAGCCTTGCCTTATCAGAGAAAGATAGAAAGCCAGCCCTGCCTTGCCTTAGAGACAGATAGACGGACAGAGCGAGAGACAGAGATCCAGACTTGCCTTGCCAGAGAGACAAACAGCCAGCCAGAGAGACATACATTGGCGAGGCAAACCTAGCTCTCTGAGAGACAGACAGAGAGCCAGAGAGACAGAGAGAGAGAGAGCGAGAGCCAGCCTTGCCTTGCCTTAGACACAAAGAGACTACCGACAGACTAAGAGACAGAGGGCCAGCCTTGACTTGCCAGAGAGAGAGACAGAGAACAGCCTTGCCTTTCCAGAGAGACAGACAGAGAGACAGCGAGAGAGACACAGATTGGCAAGGCAAGGGTGGCTGTCTGAGAGAGAGACAGACAAACAGAGAGAGAGAGAGAGAGAGATCCAGCCTTGCCTTGCCAGAGAGACAGACAGACAGACAGAGTGAGGGACAGACAGCCCTGCCTTGCCTGACCAGAGAGATAGAGAGACAGAGAGCCAGCCTTGCCTCGCCAGCCAGACAAACAGACTGCGAGAGAGACACAGATTTGCAAGGCAAGGCTGGCTCCCAGAGAGACAAAAAGAGTAAGAGTCACAGAGTCAGCCTTGCCTTGCTATAGATAGAGACAGAGAGCCAGCCTTGGCTTGCCAGACAGACAGACAGCAAGAGGACACAGATTGGCAAGGCAAGGGTGGCTGTCTGAGAGAGAGACAGACAAACAGAGAGAGACAGAGATCCAGCCTTGCCTTGCCAGAGAGACAGACAAACAGACAGAGACATAGCGCCAGCCTTGCCTTGCCAGATAGAGAGAGAGACAGAGAACCTGACTTGCCTTGCCAGCCAGACAGACAGACTGCGAGAGAGACACAGAATGTCAAGGCAAGGCTGGTTCTCTGTGAGACAGAATGACAGACAGAGAAAGTGAGAGTCAGAAAGCAATGCTTGCCTTGCCAGAGATAGAGCTAGAGAGCCAGCATTACCTTGCCAGGCAGAAGGAAAACGAGAGAAACACAGATTCCTAATGCAAGGCTGGCTCTCTAAGAGACGGAGTGAGAGTCAGCGAGTCAGCCTTGCCTTTCCTGAGATAGAGCCAGAGAGTCAGCCTTGCCTTGTCAGACAGAACGATAGCCCGAGAAACACAGATGGGCACGGCAAGTAGGGCACATAGAGGGACAGACAGAAACAGAGAGAGAGACAGAGAGCCAGACTTGCCTTGCCAGAGCCTGACAGAGATCCAGCCTTGCGTTCCCAGAGAAACAGACAGACAGCCAGAGAGACACAGATTGGCAAGGCAAACCTAGCTCTCTGAGAGACAGATATACAGAGAGAGAGAGAGAGAGAGAGAGAGACAGAGAGAGCCAGCCCTGCCTTGCCTTAGAAACAAAGAGACTACCCACAGACTAAGAGACAGAGGGCCAGCCTTGTCTTGCCAGAGAGAGAGACAGAGAACATCCTTGCCTTGCCAGAGAGACAGACAGAGAGACAGCGAGAGACACAGATTGGCAGAAAGACAGAGAGTGAGTGAGAGTTAGAAAGCCAGGCTTGCCTTGTCAGAGATAGAGCCAGAGAGCCAGCATCACCTTACCAGACAGAGGGACAGCGAGAGAGACACAGATTCCTAATGCAAGGCTTGCTCTCTAAGAGACAGAGTGAGAGTCAGCGAGTCAGCCTTGCCTTTCCTGAGATAGAGCCAGAGAGTCAGCCTTGCCTTGTCAGACAGAACGATAGCCCGAGAGACACAGATTGGCAGGGCAAGGATGACTCACAGAGGGACAGACAGACAGAGAGAGAGACAGAGAGCCAGCCTTTCCTTCTCCGAGAGAGAGATAGAAAGCCAGCCCTGCCTTGCCTTAGAGACAGATAGACAGCCAGAGAGACACAGATTGGCAAGGCAAACCTAGCTCTCTGAGAGACAGACATACAGAGAGAGAGAGAGAGAGAGAGAGAGACAGAGAGCCAGCCCTGCCTTGCCTTAGAAACAAAGAGACTACTGACAGACTAAGAGAGAGAGGGCCAGCCTTGTCTTGCCAAGAGAGAGACAGTGAACAGCCTTGCCTTGCCAGAGAGACAGACAGAGAGACAGCGAGAGAGACACAGATAGGAAAGGCAAGGCTGGTATTCTGAGAGACAGACAGACAGAGATAGAGAGACTTAGCGTCAGCCCTGCCTTGCCTTAGAGACAGATAGACAGACAGAGTGAGAGACAGAGAGCCAGCCTTGCCTTTCAAGAGAGAGAGAGCCAGAGTGCCAGCCTTGCCTTGCCAGAGAGACAGACAGCGAGAGAGACACAGATTGGCAAGGCAAGGCTGGCTCTCTGAGAAACAGACAGACTGAAATTGAGTGAGATGCAGAAAGCCAGGCTTGCCTTGCCAGAGAGACAGCAAGAGAGACAGGTAGAGAGACACAGATTGGCAAGGCAAGGGTGGCTGTCTGAGAGAGAGACAGACAAACAAAGAGAGGGAGAGAGATCCATCCTTGCCTGACCAGAGAGAGAGAGATAGAGAGCCAGCCTTGCTTCGTCAGCCAGCCTGCCAATCAGACAGCGAGAGAGACACAGATTGGCAAGGCAAGGCTGGGTCTCTGGGTTACAGACAGAAAGAGTCAGAGTCAGAAAGCCAGCCTTGCCTTGCCAGAGATAGAGCCAGAGAGCCAGCATTACCTTGCCAGACAGAAGGACAACGAGAGAGACAGATTTGCAAGGCAAGGCAGGCTCTCTGAGAAACTAACAGAGTGAGAGCCAGAGAGTCAGCCTTGCCTTGCTAGAGATAGAGACAGAGAGCCAGCCTTGCCTTGCCAGGGAGACAGACAGCGAGATTACACAGATTGGCAAGGCAAGGGTGGCTGTCTGAGAGAGAGACAGATAACCAGAGAGAGACAGAGATCCAGCTTTGCCTTGCCAGAATCAGACAGATAGACAGACAGAATGAGATACATGGAGCCAGCCTTGCCTTGCCAGAGAGAGAGAGACAGAGAGCCAGCCTTGCATTGCCAGAGACAGAGACAGAGACAGAGATCCAGCCTTGCCTTGCCAGAGAGACAGAACGATAGCCCGAGAGACACAGATTGGAAAGGCAAACCTAGCTCTATGAGAGACAGACATACAGAGGGAGAGAGAGAGAGAGGGAGAGAGAGAGAGAGAGAGAGAGAGAGAGAAAGAGAGCCAGCCCTGCCTTGCTTTAGAAAAAAAGAGACTACCGACAGACTAAGAGACAGAGGGCCAGCCTTAACTTGCCAGAGAGAGAGACAGAGAACAGCCTTGCCTTGCCAGAGAGACAGACAGAGAGACCGCGACAGAGACACAGATTGGCAAGGCAAGGCTGGTTTTCTGAGACACAGACGGACAGGAAGAGAGAGACAGAGCGCCAGCCCTGTCTTGCCTTAGAGACAGACAGACAGAGTGAGAGTCAGAGAGCCAGCCTTGCCTATCCAGAGAGAGAGAGCCAGAGAGCCAGCCTTGCCTTGCCAGCGAGACAAACAGACAGCGAGAGAGACACAGATTGGCAAGGCAAGGGTGGCTGTCTGAGAGAGAGAGAGACAAACAGAGAGAGAGAGAGACACAGATTGGCAAGGCAAGGGTGGCTTTCTGAGGGAGAGAAAGACAAACAGAGAGAGAGAGAGAGAGATCCTGCCTTGAATTGCCAGAGAGATAGACAGACATACAGAGTGAGGGACAGAGAGACCGAAATTGAGTGAGAGTCAGAAAGCCAGGCTTGCCTTGCCAGAGATAGAGACAGAGAGCCAGCCTTGCCTTTCCAGAGAGACAGACAGACAGACAAGGATAGAGACACAGATTGGCAAGGCAAGGGTGGCTCTCTGAGAGAGAGACAGACAAAGAGAGAGAGAGAAAGATCAAGCCTTGTCTTTCCAGAGAGACAGACAGACAGAGTGAGGGACAGAGAGCCAGCCTTGACTTTCCAGAGAGAGAGAGACAGAGATCCAGCCTTGCCTTGCCATCCAGCCAACCAGACAGCGAGTGTAACAGAGATTGGCAAAGCAAGGCTTGTTCTCTGAGAGACAGACAGACAGAGAGAGTGAGAGTCAGAAAGCCAGCCTTGCCTTGCCAGAGATAGAGCCAGAGAGCCAGCATTACCTTGCCAGACAGCAGGACAGCGAGAGAGACAGATTCGCAAGGCAAGGCTGTCTCTCTGAGAGACAAACAGAGTGAGAGCCAGAGAGTCAGCCTTGGCTTGCTAGAGATAGAGACAGAGAGCCAGCCTTGCCTTGCCAGAGAGACAACAGACAGCAAGAGGACACAGATTGGCAAGGCAAGGGTGGCTGTCTGAGAGAGAGACAGACAAACAGAGAGAGACAGCGATCCAGCCTTGCCTTGCCAGAGAGGCAGACAGACAGACAGAGTAAGATACATAGAGCCAGCATTGCCTTGCCTGAGAGAGAGAGAGACAGAGAGCAAGCCTTGCCTTGCCAGCCAGGCAGACAGACTGCGAGAGAGACACAGAATGTAAAGACAAGGCTGGCTCTCTGTGAGACAGAAAGACAGAGAGAAAGTGAAGGTCAGAAAGCCAGGCTTGCCATGCCAGAGATAGAGCCAGAGAGCCAGCATCACCTTACCAGACAGAAGCCAGCGAGAGAGACACAGAGGCCTAAGGCAAGGCTTTCTGTCTAAGAGACAGAGTAAGAGTCAGCGAGTCAGCCTTGCCTTTTCTGAGACAGAGCCAGAGAGCCAGACTTGCCTTGCCAGAGACAGAACGATAGCCCGAGAGACACAGATTGGCAGGGCAAAGCTGGCTCACAGAGGGCAGACAGACAGAATGAGAGACAGAGCACCAGACTTGCCTTGTGAGACAGAACGATACCTAGAGAGACACAGATTGGCAGGGCAAGCCTGGCTCACAGAGGGCAGACAGACAGAGTGAGAGACAGAGAGCCAGCCTTGCCTTCTCAGAGAGAAAGATAGAAAGCCAGCCTTGCCTTGCCTTAGAAACAGATAGACAGACAGAGAGAGAGACAGAGAGCCAGACTTGCCTTGCCAGATTGACAGACAGACAGCCAGAGAGACACAGATTGCAAGGCAAACCTAGCTCTCTGAGAGACAGACATAGAGAGAGAGAGAGAGAAAGAGAGAGAGAGCCAGCCTTGCCTTGCCTTAGAAACAAAGAGACTACCGACAGACTAAGAGACAGAGGGCCAGCCTTGTCTTGCCAGAGAGAGAGACAGAGAACAGCCTTGCCTTTCCAGAGGGACAGACAGAGAGCGAGAGAGACACAGATTGGCAAGGCAAGGTTTGCTGTCTGAGAGAGAGACAGACAAACAGAGAGAGAGAGAGAGATCCAGCCTTGCCTTGCCAGAGAGACGGACAGACCGAGTGAGGGACAGAAAGCCCTGCCTTGCCTGAACAGAGAGAGAGAGACAGAGAGCCAGCCTTGCCTCGCCAGCCAGCCAGCCAGACAGCGAGAGAGACACAGATTGGCAAGGCAAGGCTGGTTTTCTGAGAGACAGACAGAGAGAGAGAGTGAGAGTCAGAAAGCCAGCCTTGCCTTGCCAAAGAAGGAGCCAGAGAGACAGCATTACCTTGCCAGGCGGAAGGACAGCGAGAGAGACAGATTCGCAAGGCAAGACAGGCTCTCTGAGAGACAAACAGAGTGAGAACGAGAGAGTCAGCCTTGCCTTGCTAGAGATAGCGACAA
The DNA here is from genome assembly GCF_030435755.1 of Ochotona princeps. NCBI lineage: Eukaryota > Metazoa > Chordata > Mammalia > Lagomorpha > Ochotonidae > Ochotona > Ochotona princeps. The sequence goes on from NC_080838.1 coordinate 1,182,354, forward strand.
AGAGCCAGCCTTGCCTTGCCAGACAGACAGACAGCAAGAGGACACAGATTGGCAAGGCAAGGGTGGCTGTCTGAGAGACAGACAGACAAACAGAGAGAGACAGAGATCCAGCCTTGCCTTGCCGGAGAGACAGAGTGAGACAGACAGAGTGAGATACATAGAACCAGCCTTGCATTGCCAGAGAGAGAGAGAGACAGAGAGCCAGCATTGCCTTGCCAGAGAGACAGAGAGACAGAGATCCAGCCTTGCCTTTCCAGAGAGAGAGAGCCAGAGAGCCAGCCTTGCCTTGCCAAAGAGACAGACAGACAGCGAGAGAGACACAGATTGGCAAGACAAGGCTGGCTCTCTGAGAAAGAGACAGACAGAAATTGAGTGAGAGTCAGAAAGCCAGGCTTGCCTTGCCAGAGATAGAGCCAGAGAGCCAGCATTACCTTGCCAGACAACAAGACAGCGATAGAGACAGATTGGCAAGGCAACGCTCGCTCTCTAGAGAAACAAACAGAGTGAGAGCCAGAGAGTCACCCTTGATTTGCTATAGATAGAGACAGAGAGACAGCCTTGCCTTGCAAGAGAGAGAGAGAGACAGAGCGCCAGCCTTGCCTGGCCACAGACAAACAGACTGCGAGAGAGACACAGAATGTCAAGGCAAGGCTGGTTCTCTGTGAGACAGAAAAACAGAGAGATAGTGAGATTCAGAAAGCCAGGCTCTTCTTGTCAGTGATAGAGCCAGGGAGCCTGCATTACCTTGCCAGATAGAAGGAAAGTGAGAGAGATACAGATTCCTAATGCAAGGCTGGCTCTCTAAGAGACAGAGTGAGAGTCAGCGAGTCAGCCTTGCCTTTCCTGAGATAGAACCAGAGAGTCAGCCTTGCTTTGTCAGACAGAACGATAGCCCGAGAGACACAGATTGGCAGGGCAAGGCTGGCTCACAGATGGACAGACAGACAGAGAGAGAGACAGAGACAGAGATCCAGCCTTACCTTGCCAGAGAGACAGACAGACAGCCAGAGAGACACAGATTTTCAAGGCAAACCCAGCTCTATCAGAGACAAACATACAGAGAGAGAGAGAGAGCCAGCCTTGCCTTGCCTTAGAAACAAAGAGACTACCGACAGACTAAGAGACAGAGGGCCAGCCTTGTCTTGCCAGAGAGAGAGACAGAGAACAGCCTTGCCTTGCCAGAGAGACAGACAGAGAGACAGCGAGAGAGACACAGATTGCCAAGGCAAGGCTGTCTCTCTGAGAGACACACGGACAGAAATTGAGTGAGAGTCAGAAAGCCAGGCTTGCCTTGCTAGGGATAAAGACAGAGAGCCAGCCTTGCCTTTCCAGAGAGACAGACAGAGAACGAGAGAGACACAGATTGGCAAGGCAAGGAGGGCTGTCTGAGAGAGAGACAGACAAACAGGGAGAGAGAGAGATCCAGCCTTGCCTTGGCAGAGAGATAGACAGACAGACAGACAGAGTGAGGGACAGAGAGCCAGCCTCGCCTTGCCAGAGAGACAGACAGCAAGAGGACACAGATTGGCAACACAAGGGTGGCTGTCTGAGAGAGAGACAGACAAACAGAGAGAGACAGAGATCCAGCCTTGCCTTGCCAGAGAGACAGACAGACAGAGAGCCAGCCTTGCCTTGCCAGACAGACAGACAGACTGTGAGAGAGACACAGAATGTCAAGGCAAGGCTGTCTCTCTGTGACACAGAAAGACAGAAAGACAGAGAGAGAGTGAGAGTCAGATAGCCAGGCTTACCTTGACAGCCAGACAGACAGACTGTGAGAGAGACGCAGAATGTCAAGGCAAGGTTGGCTCTCTGTGAGACAGAAAGACAGAGAGTGAGTGAGATTCAGAAAGCCAGGCTCTCCTTGCCAGAGATAGAGCCAGAGAGCCAGCATTACCTTGCCAGACAGAAGGACAGCGAGAGAGATACTGATTCCTAATGCAAGACTGGTTCTCTAAGAGACAGAGTGAGAGTCAGCGAGTCAGCCTTGCCTGTCCTGAGATAGAGCCATAGAGTCAGCCTTGCCTTGTCAGACAGAACGATAGCCCGAGAGACACAGATTGGCAGGGCAAGGCTGGCTCACAGAGGGACAGACACAGAGAGATAGAGACACAGAGCCAGCCTTGCCTTCTCAGAGAGAGAGATAGAAAGCCAGCCTTGCCTTGCCTTAGAGACAGACAGAGTGAGAGACAGAGAGGCCGACTTGAATTGTGAGACAGAACGATAGCTAGAGAGACACAGATTGGCAGGGCAAGCCTCGCTCACAGAGGGCAGACAGAGTGAGAGACAGAAAGCCAGCCTTGCCTTATCAGAGAAAGATAGAAAGCCAGCCCTGCCTTGCCTTAGAGACAGATAGACGGACAGAGCGAGAGACAGAGATCCAGACTTGCCTTGCCAGAGAGACAAACAGCCAGCCAGAGAGACATACATTGGCGAGGCAAACCTAGCTCTCTGAGAGACAGACAGAGAGCCAGAGAGACAGAGAGAGAGAGAGCGAGAGCCAGCCTTGCCTTGCCTTAGACACAAAGAGACTACCGACAGACTAAGAGACAGAGGGCCAGCCTTGACTTGCCAGAGAGAGAGACAGAGAACAGCCTTGCCTTTCCAGAGAGACAGACAGAGAGACAGCGAGAGAGACACAGATTGGCAAGGCAAGGGTGGCTGTCTGAGAGAGAGACAGACAAACAGAGAGAGAGAGAGAGAGAGATCCAGCCTTGCCTTGCCAGAGAGACAGACAGACAGACAGAGTGAGGGACAGACAGCCCTGCCTTGCCTGACCAGAGAGATAGAGAGACAGAGAGCCAGCCTTGCCTCGCCAGCCAGACAAACAGACTGCGAGAGAGACACAGATTTGCAAGGCAAGGCTGGCTCCCAGAGAGACAAAAAGAGTAAGAGTCACAGAGTCAGCCTTGCCTTGCTATAGATAGAGACAGAGAGCCAGCCTTGGCTTGCCAGACAGACAGACAGCAAGAGGACACAGATTGGCAAGGCAAGGGTGGCTGTCTGAGAGAGAGACAGACAAACAGAGAGAGACAGAGATCCAGCCTTGCCTTGCCAGAGAGACAGACAAACAGACAGAGACATAGCGCCAGCCTTGCCTTGCCAGATAGAGAGAGAGACAGAGAACCTGCCTTGCCTTGCCAGCCAGACAGACAGACTGCGAGAGAGACACAGAATGTCAAGGCAAGACTGGCTCTCTGTGAGACAGAATGACAGACAGAGTGAGAGTCAGAAAGCCAGGCTTGCCTTGCCAGAGATAGAGCTAGAGAGCCAGCATTACCTTGCCAGGCAGAAGGAAAACGAGAGAAACACAGATTCCTAATGCAAGGCTGGCTCTCTAAGAGACGGAGTGAGAGTCAGCGAGTCAGCCTTGCCTTTCCTGAGATAGAGCCAGAGAGTCAGCCTTGCCTTGTCAGACAGAACGATAGCCCGAGAAACACAGATGGGCACGGCAAGTAGGGCACATAGAGGGACAGACAGAAACAGAGAGAGAGACAGAGAGCCAGACTTGCCTTGCCAGAGCCTGACAGAGATCCAGCCTTGCGTTCCCAGAGAAACAGACAGACAGCCAGAGAGACACAGATTGGCAAGGCAAACCTAGCTCTCTGAGAGACAGATATACAGAGAGAGAGAGAGAGAGAGAGAGAGAGACAGAGAGAGCCAGCCCTGCCTTGCCTTAGAAACAAAGAGACTACCCACAGACTAAGAGACAGAGGGCCAGCCTTGTCTTGCCAGAGAGAGAGACAGAGAACATCCTTGCCTTGCCAGAGAGACAGACAGAGAGACAGCGAGAGACACAGATTGGCAGAAAGACAGAGAGTGAGTGAGAGTTAGAAAGCCAGGCTTGCCTTGTCAGAGATAGAGCCAGAGAGCCAGCATCACCTTACCAGACAGAGGGACAGCGAGAGAGACACAGATTCCTAATGCAAGGCTTGCTCTCTAAGAGACAGAGTGAGAGTCAGCGAGTCAGCCTTGCCTTTCCTGAGATAGAGCCAGAGAGTCAGCCTTGCCTTGTCAGACAGAACGATAGCCCGAGAGACACAGATTGGCAGGGCAAGGATGACTCACAGAGGGACAGACAGACAGAGAGAGAGACAGAGAGCCAGCCTTTCCTTCTCCGAGAGAGAGATAGAAAGCCAGCCCTGCCTTGCCTTAGAGACAGATAGACAGCCAGAGAGACACAGATTGGCAAGGCAAACCTAGCTCTCTGAGAGACAGACATACAGAGAGAGAGAGAGAGAGAGAGAGACAGAGAGCCAGCCCTGCCTTGCCTTAGAAACAAAGAGACTACTGACAGACTAAGAGAGAGAGGGCCAGCCTTGTCTTGCCAAGAGAGAGACAGTGAACAGCCTTGCCTTGCCAGAGAGACAGACAGAGAGACAGCGAGAGAGACACAGATAGGAAAGGCAAGGCTGGTATTCTGAGAGACAGACAGACAGAGATAGAGAGACTTAGCGTCAGCCCTGCCTTGCCTTAGAGACAGATAGACAGACAGAGTGAGAGACAGAGAGCCAGCCTTGCCTTTCAAGAGAGAGAGAGCCAGAGTGCCAGCCTTGCCTTGCCAGAGAGACAGACAGCGAGAGAGACACAGATTGGCAAGGCAAGGCTGGCTCTCTGAGAAACAGACAGACTGAAATTGAGTGAGATGCAGAAAGCCAGGCTTGCCTTGCCAGAGAGACAGCAAGAGAGACAGGTAGAGAGACACAGATTGGCAAGGCAAGGGTGGCTGTCTGAGAGAGAGACAGACAAACAAAGAGAGGGAGAGAGATCCATCCTTGCCTGACCAGAGAGAGAGAGATAGAGAGCCAGCCTTGCTTCGTCAGCCAGCCTGCCAATCAGACAGCGAGAGAGACACAGATTGGCAAGGCAAGGCTGGGTCTCTGGGTTACAGACAGAAAGAGTCAGAGTCAGAAAGCCAGCCTTGCCTTGCCAGAGATAGAGCCAGAGAGCCAGCATTACCTTGCCAGACAGAAGGACAACGAGAGAGACAGATTTGCAAGGCAAGGCAGGCTCTCTGAGAAACTAACAGAGTGAGAGCCAGAGAGTCAGCCTTGCCTTGCTAGAGATAGAGACAGAGAGCCAGCCTTGCCTTGCCAGGGAGACAGACAGCGAGATTACACAGATTGGCAAGGCAAGGGTGGCTGTCTGAGAGAGAGACAGATAACCAGAGAGAGACAGAGATCCAGCTTTGCCTTGCCAGAATCAGACAGATAGACAGACAGAATGAGATACATGGAGCCAGCCTTGCCTTGCCAGAGAGAGAGAGACAGAGAGCCAGCCTTGCATTGCCAGAGACAGAGACAGAGACAGAGATCCAGCCTTGCCTTGCCAGAGAGACAGAACGATAGCCCGAGAGACACAGATTGGAAAGGCAAACCTAGCTCTATGAGAGACAGACATACAGAGGGAGAGAGAGAGAGAGGGAGAGAGAGAGAGAGAGAGAGAGAGAGAGAAAGAGAGCCAGCCCTGCCTTGCTTTAGAAAAAAAGAGACTACCGACAGACTAAGAGACAGAGGGCCAGCCTTAACTTGCCAGAGAGAGAGACAGAGAACAGCCTTGCCTTGCCAGAGAGACAGACAGAGAGACCGCGACAGAGACACAGATTGGCAAGGCAAGGCTGGTTTTCTGAGACACAGACGGACAGGAAGAGAGAGACAGAGCGCCAGCCCTGTCTTGCCTTAGAGACAGACAGACAGAGTGAGAGTCAGAGAGCCAGCCTTGCCTATCCAGAGAGAGAGAGCCAGAGAGCCAGCCTTGCCTTGCCAGCGAGACAAACAGACAGCGAGAGAGACACAGATTGGCAAGGCAAGGGTGGCTGTCTGAGAGAGAGAGAGACAAACAGAGAGAGAGAGAGACACAGATTGGCAAGGCAAGGGTGGCTTTCTGAGGGAGAGAAAGACAAACAGAGAGAGAGAGAGAGAGATCCTGCCTTGAATTGCCAGAGAGATAGACAGACATACAGAGTGAGGGACAGAGAGACCGAAATTGAGTGAGAGTCAGAAAGCCAGGCTTGCCTTGCCAGAGATAGAGACAGAGAGCCAGCCTTGCCTTTCCAGAGAGACAGACAGACAGACAAGGATAGAGACACAGATTGGCAAGGCAAGGGTGGCTCTCTGAGAGAGAGACAGACAAAGAGAGAGAGAGAAAGATCAAGCCTTGTCTTTCCAGAGAGACAGACAGACAGAGTGAGGGACAGAGAGCCAGCCTTGACTTTCCAGAGAGAGAGAGACAGAGATCCAGCCTTGCCTTGCCATCCAGCCAACCAGACAGCGAGTGTAACAGAGATTGGCAAAGCAAGGCTTGTTCTCTGAGAGACAGACAGACAGAGAGAGTGAGAGTCAGAAAGCCAGCCTTGCCTTGCCAGAGATAGAGCCAGAGAGCCAGCATTACCTTGCCAGACAGCAGGACAGCGAGAGAGACAGATTCGCAAGGCAAGGCTGTCTCTCTGAGAGACAAACAGAGTGAGAGCCAGAGAGTCAGCCTTGGCTTGCTAGAGATAGAGACAGAGAGCCAGCCTTGCCTTGCCAGAGAGACAACAGACAGCAAGAGGACACAGATTGGCAAGGCAAGGGTGGCTGTCTGAGAGAGAGACAGACAAACAGAGAGAGACAGAGATCCAGCCTTGCCTTGCCAGAGAGGCAGACAGACAGACAGAGTAAGATACATAGAGCCAGCATTGCCTTGCCTGAGAGAGAGAGAGACAGAGAGCAAGCCTTGCCTTGCCAGCCAGGCAGACAGACTGCGAGAGAGACACAGAATGTAAAGACAAGGCTGGCTCTCTGTGAGACAGAAAGACAGAGAGAAAGTGAAGGTCAGAAAGCCAGGCTTGCCATGCCAGAGATAGAGCCAGAGAGCCAGCATCACCTTACCAGACAGAAGCCAGCGAGAGAGACACAGAGGCCTAAGGCAAGGCTTTCTGTCTAAGAGACAGAGTAAGAGTCAGCGAGTCAGCCTTGCCTTTTCTGAGACAGAGCCAGAGAGCCAGACTTGCCTTGCCAGAGACAGAACGATAGCCCGAGAGACACAGATTGGCAGGGCAAAGCTGGCTCACAGAGGGCAGACAGACAGAATGAGAGACAGAGCACCAGACTTGCCTTGTGAGACAGAACGATACCTAGAGAGACACAGATTGGCAGGGCAAGCCTGGCTCACAGAGGGCAGACAGACAGAGTGAGAGACAGAGAGCCAGCCTTGCCTTCTCAGAGAGAAAGATAGAAAGCCAGCCTTGCCTTGCCTTAGAAACAGATAGACAGACAGAGAGAGAGACAGAGAGCCAGACTTGCCTTGCCAGATTGACAGACAGACAGCCAGAGAGACACAGATTGCAAGGCAAACCTAGCTCTCTGAGAGACAGACATAGAGAGAGAGAGAGAGAAAGAGAGAGAGAGCCAGCCTTGCCTTGCCTTAGAAACAAAGAGACTACCGACAGACTAAGAGACAGAGGGCCAGCCTTGTCTTGCCAGAGAGAGAGACAGAGAACAGCCTTGCCTTTCCAGAGGGACAGACAGAGAGCGAGAGAGACACAGATTGGCAAGGCAAGGTTTGCTGTCTGAGAGAGAGACAGACAAACAGAGAGAGAGAGAGAGATCCAGCCTTGCCTTGCCAGAGAGACGGACAGACCGAGTGAGGGACAGAAAGCCCTGCCTTGCCTGAACAGAGAGAGAGAGACAGAGAGCCAGCCTTGCCTCGCCAGCCAGCCAGCCAGACAGCGAGAGAGACACAGATTGGCAAGGCAAGGCTGGTTTTCTGAGAGACAGACAGAGAGAGAGAGTGAGAGTCAGAAAGCCAGCCTTGCCTTGCCAAAGAAGGAGCCAGAGAGACAGCATTACCTTGCCAGGCGGAAGGACAGCGAGAGAGACAGATTCGCAAGGCAAGACAGGCTCTCTGAGAGACAAACAGAGTGAGAACGAGAGAGTCAGCCTTGCCTTGCTAGAGATAGCGACAAAGAGCCAGCCTTGCCTTGCCAGACAGACAGACAGCAAGAGGACACAGATTGGCAAGGCAAGGGTGGCTGTCTGAGAGACAGACAGACAAACAGAGAGAGACAGAGATCCAGCCTTGCCTTGCCGGAGAGACAGAGTGAGACAGACAGAGTGAGATACATAGAACCAGCCTTGCATTGCCAGAGAGAGAGAGAGACAGAGAGCCAGCATTGCCTTGCCAGAGAGACAGAGAGACAGAGATCCAGCCTTGCCTTTCCAGAGAGAGAGAGCCAGAGAGCCAGCCTTGCCTTGCCAAAGAGACAGACAGACAGCGAGAGAGACACAGATTGGCAAGACAAGGCTGGCTCTCTGAGAAAGAGACAGACAGAAATTGAGTGAGAGTCAGAAAGCCAGGCTTGCCTTGCCAGAGATAGAGCCAGAGAGCCAGCATTACCTTGCCAGACAACAAGACAGCGATAGAGACAGATTGGCAAGGCAACGCTCGCTCTCTAGAGAAACAAACAGAGTGAGAGCCAGAGAGTCACCCTTGATTTGCTATAGATAGAGACAGAGAGACAGCCTTGCCTTGCAAGAGAGAGAGAGAGACAGAGCGCCAGCCTTGCCTGGCCACAGACAAACAGACTGCGAGAGAGACACAGAATGTCAAGGCAAGGCTGGTTCTCTGTGAGACAGAAAAACAGAGAGATAGTGAGATTCAGAAAGCCAGGCTCTTCTTGTCAGTGATAGAGCCAGGGAGCCTGCATTACCTTGCCAGATAGAAGGAAAGTGAGAGAGATACAGATTCCTAATGCAAGGCTGGCTCTCTAAGAGACAGAGTGAGAGTCAGCGAGTCAGCCTTGCCTTTCCTGAGATAGAACCAGAGAGTCAGCCTTGCTTTGTCAGACAGAACGATAGCCCGAGAGACACAGATTGGCAGGGCAAGGCTGGCTCACAGATGGACAGACAGACAGAGAGAGAGACAGAGACAGAGATCCAGCCTTACCTTGCCAGAGAGACAGACAGACAGCCAGAGAGACACAGATTTTCAAGGCAAACCCAGCTCTATCAGAGACAAACATACAGAGAGAGAGAGAGAGCCAGCCTTGCCTTGCCTTAGAAACAAAGAGACTACCGACAGACTAAGAGACAGAGGGCCAGCCTTGTCTTGCCAGAGAGAGAGACAGAGAACAGCCTTGCCTTGCCAGAGAGACAGACAGAGAGACAGCGAGAGAGACACAGATTGCCAAGGCAAGGCTGTCTCTCTGAGAGACACACGGACAGAAATTGAGTGAGAGTCAGAAAGCCAGGCTTGCCTTGCTAGGGATAAAGACAGAGAGCCAGCCTTGCCTTTCCAGAGAGACAGACAGAGAACGAGAGAGACACAGATTGGCAAGGCAAGGAGGGCTGTCTGAGAGAGAGACAGACAAACAGGGAGAGAGAGAGATCCAGCCTTGCCTTGGCAGAGAGATAGACAGACAGACAGACAGAGTGAGGGACAGAGAGCCAGCCTCGCCTTGCCAGAGAGACAGACAGCAAGAGGACACAGATTGGCAACACAAGGGTGGCTGTCTGAGAGAGAGACAGACAAACAGAGAGAGACAGAGATCCAGCCTTGCCTTGCCAGAGAGACAGACAGACAGAGAGCCAGCCTTGCCTTGCCAGACAGACAGACAGACTGTGAGAGAGACACAGAATGTCAAGGCAAGGCTGTCTCTCTGTGACACAGAAAGACAGAAAGACAGAGAGAGAGTGAGAGTCAGATAGCCAGGCTTACCTTGACAGCCAGACAGACAGACTGTGAGAGAGACGCAGAATGTCAAGGCAAGGTTGGCTCTCTGTGAGACAGAAAGACAGAGAGTGAGTGAGATTCAGAAAGCCAGGCTCTCCTTGCCAGAGATAGAGCCAGAGAGCCAGCATTACCTTGCCAGACAGAAGGACAGCGAGAGAGATACTGATTCCTAATGCAAGACTGGTTCTCTAAGAGACAGAGTGAGAGTCAGCGAGTCAGCCTTGCCTGTCCTGAGATAGAGCCATAGAGTCAGCCTTGCCTTGTCAGACAGAACGATAGCCCGAGAGACACAGATTGGCAGGGCAAGGCTGGCTCACAGAGGGACAGACACAGAGAGATAGAGACACAGAGCCAGCCTTGCCTTCTCAGAGAGAGAGATAGAAAGCCAGCCTTGCCTTGCCTTAGAGACAGACAGAGTGAGAGACAGAGAGGCCGACTTGAATTGTGAGACAGAACGATAGCTAGAGAGACACAGATTGGCAGGGCAAGCCTCGCTCACAGAGGGCAGACAGAGTGAGAGACAGAAAGCCAGCCTTGCCTTATCAGAGAAAGATAGAAAGCCAGCCCTGCCTTGCCTTAGAGACAGATAGACGGACAGAGCGAGAGACAGAGATCCAGACTTGCCTTGCCAGAGAGACAAACAGCCAGCCAGAGAGACATACATTGGCGAGGCAAACCTAGCTCTCTGAGAGACAGACAGAGAGCCAGAGAGACAGAGAGAGAGAGAGCGAGAGCCAGCCTTGCCTTGCCTTAGACACAAAGAGACTACCGACAGACTAAGAGACAGAGGGCCAGCCTTGACTTGCCAGAGAGAGAGACAGAGAACAGCCTTGCCTTTCCAGAGAGACAGACAGAGAGACAGCGAGAGAGACACAGATTGGCAAGGCAAGGGTGGCTGTCTGAGAGAGAGACAGACAAACAGAGAGAGAGAGAGAGAGAGATCCAGCCTTGCCTTGCCAGAGAGACAGACAGACAGACAGAGTGAGGGACAGACAGCCCTGCCTTGCCTGACCAGAGAGATAGAGAGACAGAGAGCCAGCCTTGCCTCGCCAGCCAGACAAACAGACTGCGAGAGAGACACAGATTTGCAAGGCAAGGCTGGCTCCCAGAGAGACAAAAAGAGTAAGAGTCACAGAGTCAGCCTTGCCTTGCTATAGATAGAGACAGAGAGCCAGCCTTGGCTTGCCAGACAGACAGACAGCAAGAGGACACAGATTGGCAAGGCAAGGGTGGCTGTCTGAGAGAGAGACAGACAAACAGAGAGAGACAGAGATCCAGCCTTGCCTTGCCAGAGAGACAGACAAACAGACAGAGACATAGCGCCAGCCTTGCCTTGCCAGATAGAGAGAGAGACAGAGAACCTGCCTTGCCTTGCCAGCCAGACAGACAGACTGCGAGAGAGACACAGAATGTCAAGGCAAGACTGGCTCTCTGTGAGACAGAATGACAGACAGAGTGAGAGTCAGAAAGCCAGGCTTGCCTTGCCAGAGATAGAGCTAGAGAGCCAGCATTACCTTGCCAGGCAGAAGGAAAACGAGAGAAACACAGATTCCTAATGCAAGGCTGGCTCTCTAAGAGACGGAGTGAGAGTCAGCGAGTCAGCCTTGCCTTTCCTGAGATAGAGCCAGAGAGTCAGCCTTGCCTTGTCAGACAGAACGATAGCCCGAGAAACACAGATGGGCACGGCAAGTAGGGCACATAGAGGGACAGACAGAAACAGAGAGAGAGACAGAGAGCCAGACTTGCCTTGCCAGAGCCTGACAGAGATCCAGCCTTGCGTTCCCAGAGAAACAGACAGACAGCCAGAGAGACACAGATTGGCAAGGCAAACCTAGCTCTCTGAGAGACAGATATACAGAGAGAGAGAGAGAGAGAGAGAGAGAGACAGAGAGAGCCAGCCCTGCCTTGCCTTAGAAACAAAGAGACTACCCACAGACTAAGAGACAGAGGGCCAGCCTTGTCTTGCCAGAGAGAGAGACAGAGAACATCCTTGCCTTGCCAGAGAGACAGACAGAGAGACAGCGAGAGACACAGATTGGCAGAAAGACAGAGAGTGAGTGAGAGTTAGAAAGCCAGGCTTGCCTTGTCAGAGATAGAGCCAGAGAGCCAGCATCACCTTACCAGACAGAGGGACAGCGAGAGAGACACAGATTCCTAATGCAAGGCTTGCTCTCTAAGAGACAGAGTGAGAGTCAGCGAGTCAGCCTTGCCTTTCCTGAGATAGAGCCAGAGAGTCAGCCTTGCCTTGTCAGACAGAACGATAGCCCGAGAGACACAGATTGGCAGGGCAAGGATGACTCACAGAGGGACAGACAGACAGAGAGAGAGACAGAGAGCCAGCCTTTCCTTCTCCGAGAGAGAGATAGAAAGCCAGCCCTGCCTTGCCTTAGAGACAGATAGACAGCCAGAGAGACACAGATTGGCAAGGCAAACCTAGCTCTCTGAGAGACAGACATACAGAGAGAGAGAGAGAGAGAGAGAGACAGAGAGCCAGCCCTGCCTTGCCTTAGAAACAAAGAGACTACTGACAGACTAAGAGAGAGAGGGCCAGCCTTGTCTTGCCAAGAGAGAGACAGTGAACAGCCTTGCCTTGCCAGAGAGACAGACAGAGAGACAGCGAGAGAGACACAGATAGGAAAGGCAAGGCTGGTATTCTGAGAGACAGACAGACAGAGATAGAGAGACTTAGCGTCAGCCCTGCCTTGCCTTAGAGACAGATAGACAGACAGAGTGAGAGACAGAGAGCCAGCCTTGCCTTTCAAGAGAGAGAGAGCCAGAGTGCCAGCCTTGCCTTGCCAGAGAGACAGACAGCGAGAGAGACACAGATTGGCAAGGCAAGGCTGGCTCTCTGAGAAACAGACAGACTGAAATTGAGTGAGATGCAGAAAGCCAGGCTTGCCTTGCCAGAGAGACAGCAAGAGAGACAGGTAGAGAGACACAGATTGGCAAGGCAAGGGTGGCTGTCTGAGAGAGAGACAGACAAACAAAGAGAGGGAGAGAGATCCATCCTTGCCTGACCAGAGAGAGAGAGATAGAGAGCCAGCCTTGCTTCGTCAGCCAGCCTGCCAATCAGACAGCGAGAGAGACACAGATTGGCAAGGCAAGGCTGGGTCTCTGGGTTACAGACAGAAAGAGTCAGAGTCAGAAAGCCAGCCTTGCCTTGCCAGAGATAGAGCCAGAGAGCCAGCATTACCTTGCCAGACAGAAGGACAACGAGAGAGACAGATTTGCAAGGCAAGGCAGGCTCTCTGAGAAACTAACAGAGTGAGAGCCAGAGAGTCAGCCTTGCCTTGCTAGAGATAGAGACAGAGAGCCAGCCTTGCCTTGCCAGGGGAGACAGACAGCGAGATTACACAGATTGGCAAGGCAAGGGTGGCTGTCTGAGAGAGAGACAGATAACCAGAGAGAGACAGAGATCCAGCTTTGCCTTGCCAGAATCAGACAGATAGACAGACAGAATGAGATACATGGAGCCAGCCTTGCCTTGCCAGAGAGAGAGAGACAGAGAGCCAGCCTTGCATTGCCAGAGACAGAGACAGAGACAGAGATCCAGCCTTGCCTTGCCAGAGAGACAGAACGATAGCCCGAGAGACACAGATTGGAAAGGCAAACCTAGCTCTATGAGAGACAGACATACAGAGGGAGAGAGAGAGAGAGGGAGAGAGAGAGAGAGAGAGAGAGAGAGAGAGAAAGAGAGCCAGCCCTGCCTTGCTTTAGAAAAAAAGAGACTACCGACAGACTAAGAGACAGAGGGCCAGCCTTAACTTGCCAGAGAGAGAGACAGAGAACAGCCTTGCCTTGCCAGAGAGACAGACAGAGAGACCGCGACAGAGACACAGATTGGCAAGGCAAGGCTGGTTTTCTGAGACACAGACGGACAGGAAGAGAGAGACAGAGCGCTAGCCCTGTCTGCCTTAGAGACAGACAGACAGAGTGAGAGTCAGAGAGCCAGCCTTGCCTATCCAGAGAGAGAGAGCCAGAGAGCCAGCCTTGCCTTGCCAGCGAGACAAACAGACAGCGAGAGAGACACAGATTGGCAAGGCAAGGGTGGCTGTCTGAGAGAGAGAGAGACAAACAGAGAGAGAGAGAGACACAGATTGGCAAGGCAAGGGTGGCTTTCTGAGGGAGAGAAAGACAAACAGAGAGAGAGAGAGAGAGATCCTGCCTTGAATTGCCAGAGAGATAGACAGACATACAGAGTGAGGGACAGAGAGACCGAAATTGAGTGAGAGTCAGAAAGCCAGGCTTGCCTTGCCAGAGATAGAGACAGAGAGCCAGCCTTGCCTTTCCAGAGAGACAGACAGACAGACAAGGATAGAGACACAGATTGGCAAGGCAAGGGTGGCTCTCTGAGAGAGAGACAGACAAAGAGAGAGAGAGAAAGATCAAGCCTTGTCTTTCCAGAGAGACAGACAGACAGAGTGAGGGACAGAGAGCCAGCCTTGACTTTCCAGAGAGAGAGAGACAGAGATCCAGCCTTGCCTTGCCATCCAGCCAACCAGACAGCGAGTGTAACAGAGATTGGCAAAGCAAGGCTTGTTCTCTGAGAGACAGACAGACAGAGAGAGTGAGAGTCAGAAAGCCAGCCTTGCCTTGCCAGAGATAGAGCCAGAGAGCCAGCATTACCTTGCCAGACAGCAGGACAGCGAGAGAGACAGATTCGCAAGGCAAGGCTGTCTCTCTGAGAGACAAACAGAGTGAGAGCCAGAGAGTCAGCCTTGGCTTGCTAGAGATAGAGACAGAGAGCCAGCCTTGCCTTGCCAGAGAGACAACAGACAGCAAGAGGACACAGATTGGCAAGGCAAGGGTGGCTGTCTGAGAGAGAGACAGACAAACAGAGAGAGACAGAGATCCAGCCTTGCCTTGCCAGAGAGGCAGACAGACAGACAGAGTAAGATACATAGAGCCAGCATTGCCTTGCCTGAGAGAGAGAGAGACAGAGAGCAAGCCTTGCCTTGCCAGCCAGGCAGACAGACTGCGAGAGAGACACAGAATGTAAAGACAAGGCTGGCTCTCTGTGAGACAGAAAGACAGAGAGAAAGTGAAGGTCAGAAAGCCAGGCTTGCCATGCCAGAGATAGAGCCAGAGAGCCAGCATCACCTTACCAGACAGAAGCCAGCGAGAGAGACACAGAGGCCTAAGGCAAGGCTTTCTGTCTAAGAGACAGAGTAAGAGTCAGCGAGTCAGCCTTGCCTTTTCTGAGACAGAGCCAGAGAGCCAGACTTGCCTTGCCAGAGACAGAACGATAGCCCGAGAGACACAGATTGGCAGGGCAAAGCTGGCTCACAGAGGGCAGACAGACAGAATGAGAGACAGAGCACCAGACTTGCCTTGTGAGACAGAACGATACCTAGAGAGACACAGATTGGCAGGGCAAGCCTGGCTCACAGAGGGCAGACAGACAGAGTGAGAGACAGAGAGCCAGCCTTGCCTTCTCAGAGAGAAAGATAGAAAGCCAGCCTTGCCTTGCCTTAGAAACAGATAGACAGACAGAGAGAGAGACAGAGAGCCAGACTTGCCTTGCCAGATTGACAGACAGACAGCCAGAGAGACACAGATTGCAAGGCAAACCTAGCTCTCTGAGAGACAGACATAGAGAGAGAGAGAGAGAAAGAGAGAGAGAGCCAGCCTTGCCTTGCCTTAGAAACAAAGAGACTACCGACAGACTAAGAGACAGAGGGCCAGCCTTGTCTTGCCAGAGAGAGAGACAGAGAACAGCCTTGCCTTTCCAGAGGGACAGACAGAGAGCGAGAGAGACACAGATTGGCAAGGCAAGGTTTGCTGTCTGAGAGAGAGACAGACAAACAGAGAGAGAGAGAGAGATCCAGCCTTGCCTTGCCAGAGAGACGGACAGACCGAGTGAGGGACAGAAAGCCCTGCCTTGCCTGAACAGAGAGAGAGAGACAGAGAGCCAGCCTTGCCTCGCCAGCCAGCCAGCCAGACAGCGAGAGAGACACAGATTGGCAAGGCAAGGCTGGTTTTCTGAGAGACAGACAGAGAGAGAGAGTGAGAGTCAGAAAGCCAGCCTTGCCTTGCCAAAGAAGGAGCCAGAGAGACAGCATTACCTTGCCAGGCGGAAGGACAGCGAGAGAGACAGATTCGCAAGGCAAGACAGGCTCTCTGAGAGACAAACAGAGTGAGAACGAGAGAGTCAGCCTTGCCTTGCTAGAGATAGCGACAAAGAGCCAGCCTTGCCTTGCCAGACAGACAGACAGCAAGAGGACACAGATTGGCAAGGCAAGGGTGGCTGTCTGAGAGACAGACAGACAAACAGAGAGAGACAGAGATCCAGCCTTGCCTTGCCGGAGAGACAGAGT